>NW_027142789.1:0-157034 GCF_026170545.1 Melanerpes formicivorus | reverse complement strand
TTACAGCAGGTTGGAGCAGCCTGTATCTCAGCACTAGGAATAAGGTAGGGAAGAATTCTAAGGCTCATTTTGACTGCCTCCAGAAGTTAGATCAGATGGCAAATTGGATTTGGTGCTAGGTCTTTCCCTTTAGGTTTTACCCCAACAATGTTTTCATTAGTTTCGCTCACTCTCGAAATCAAGCATTTTACAGCAGGTTGGAGCAGCCTGTATCTCAGCACAGGAATAAGGTAGGGAAGAATTCTAAGGCTCATTTTGACTGCCTCCAGAAGTTAGATCAGATGGCAAATTGGATTTGGTGCTAGGTCTTTCCCTTTAGGTTTTACCCCAACAATGTTTTCATTAGTTTCGCTCACTCTCGAAATCAAGCATTTTACAGCAGGTTGGAGCAGCCTGTATCTCAGCACAGGAATAAGGTAGGGAAGAATTCTAAGGATCATTTTGACTGCCTCCAGAAGTTAGATCAGATGGCAAATTGGATTTGGTGCTAGGTCTTTCCCTTTAGGTTTTACCCCAACAATGTTTTCATTAGTTTCGCTCACTCTCGAAATCAAGCATTTTACAGCAGGTTGGAGCAGCCTGTATCTCAGCACAGGAATAAGGTAGGGAAGAATTCAAATGCTCATTTTGACTGCCTCCAGAAGTTAGATCAGATGGCAAATTGGATTTGGTGCTAGGTCTTTCCCTTTAGGTTTTACCCCAACAATGTTTTCATTAGTTTCGCTCACTCTCGAAATCAAGCATTTTACAGCAGGTTGGAGCAGCCTGTATCTCAGCACAGGAATAAGGTAGGGAAGAATTCTAAGGCTCATTTTGACTGCCTCCAGAAGTTAGATCAGATGGCAAATTGGATTTGGTGCTAGGTCTTTCCCTTTAGGTTTTACCCCAACAATGTTTTCATTAGTTTCGCTCACTCTCGAAATCAAGCATTTTACAGCAGGTTGGAGCAGCCTGTATCTCAGCACAGGAATAAGGTAGGGAAGAATTCTAAGGCTCATTTTGACTGCCTCCAGAAGTTAGATCAGATGGCAAATTGGATTTGGTGCTAGGTCTTTCCCTTTAGGTTTTACCCCAACAATGTTTTCATTAGTTTCGCTCACTCTCGAAATCAAGCATTTTACAGCAGGTTGGAGCAGCCTGTATCTCAGCACAGGAATAAGGTAGGGAAGAATTCTAAGGCTCATTTTGACTGCCTCCAGAAGTTAGATCAGATGGCAAATTGGATTTGGTGCTAGGTCTTTCCCTTTAGGTTTTACCCCAACAATGTTTTCATTAGTTTCGCTCACTCTCGAAATCAAGCATTTTACAGCAGGTTGGAGCAGCCTGTATCTCAGCACAGGAATAAGGTAGGGAAGAATTCTAAGGATCATTTTGACTGCCTCCAGAAGTTAGATCAGATGGCAAATTGGATTTGGTGCTAGGTCTTTCCCTTTAGGTTTTACCCCAACAATGTTTTCATTAGTTTCGCTCACTCTCGAAATCAAGCATTTTACAGCAGGTTGGAGCAGCCTGTATCTCAGCACAGGAATAAGGTAGGGAAGAATTCTAAGGCTCATTTTGACTGCCTCCAGAAGTTAGATCAGATGGCAAATTGGATTTGGTGCTAGGTCTTTCCCTTTAGGTTTTACCCCAACAATGTTTTCATTAGTTTCGCTCACTCTCGAAATCAAGCATTTTACAGCAGGTTGGAGCAGCCTGTATCTCAGCACAGGAATAAGGTAGGGAAGAATTCTAAGGCTCATTTTGACTGCCTCCAGAAGTTAGATCAGATGGCAAATTGGATTTGGTGCTAGGTCTTTCCCTTTAGGTTTTACCCCAACAATGTTTTCATTAGTTTCGCTCACTCTCGAAATCAAGCATTTTACAGCAGGTTGGAGCAGCCTGTATCTCAGCACAGGAATAAGGTAGGGAAGAATTCTAAGGCTCATTTTGACTGCCTCCAGAAGTTAGATCAGATGGCAAATTGGATTTGGTGCTAGGTCATTCCCTTTAGGTTTTACCCCAACAATGTTTTCATTAGTTTCGCTCACTCTCGAAATCAAGCATTTTACAGCAGGTTGGAGCAGCCTGTATCTCAGCACAGGAATAAGGTAGGGAAGAATTCTAAGGCTCATTTTGACTGCCTCCAGAAGTTAGATCAGATGGCAAATTGGATTTGGTGCTAGGTCTTTCCCTTTAGGTTTTACCCCAACAATGTTTTCATTAGTTTCGCTCACTCTCGAAATCAAGCATTTTACAGCAGGTTGGAGCAGCCTGTATCTCAGCACAGGAATAAGGTAGGGAAGAATTCTAAGGATCATTTTGACTGCCTCCAGAAGTTAGATCAGATGGCAAATTGGATTTGGTGCTAGGTCTTTCCCTTTAGGTTTTACCCCAACAATGTTTTCATTAGTTTCGCTCACTCTCGAAATCAAGCATTTTACAGCAGGTTGGAGCAGCCTGTATCTCAGCACAGGAATAAGGTAGGGAAGAATTCAAAGGCTCATTTTGACTGCCTCCAGAAGTTAGATCAGATGGCAAATTGGATTTGGTGCTAGGTCTTTCCCTTTAGGTTTTACCCCAACAATGTTTTCATTAGTTTCGCTCACTCTCGAAATCAAGCATTTTACAGCAGGTTGGAGCAGCCTGTATCTCAGCACAGGAATAAGGTAGGGAAGAATTCTAAGGCTCATTTTGACTGCCTCCAGAAGTTAGATCAGATGGCAAATTGGATTTGGTGCTAGGTCTTTCCCTTTAGGTTTTACCCCAACAATGTTTTCATTAGTTTCGCTCACTCTCGAAATCAAGCATTTTACAGCAGGTTGGAGCAGCCTGTATCTCAGCACAGGAATAAGGTAGGGAAGAATTCTAAGGCTCATTTTGACTGCCTCCAGAAGTTAGATCAGATGGCAAATTGGATTTGGTGCTAGGTCTTTCCCTTTAGGTTTTACCCCAACAATGTTTTCATTAGTTTCGCTCACTCTCGAAATCAAGCATTTTACAGCAGGTTGGAGCAGCCTGTATCTCAGCACAGGAATAAGGTAGGGAAGAATTCTAAGGCTCATTTTGACTGCCTCCAGAAGTTAGATCAGATGGCAAATTGGATTTGGTGCTAGGTCTTTCCCTTTAGGTTTTACCCCAACAATGTTTTCATTAGTTTCGCTCACTCTCGAAATCAAGCATTTTACAGCAGGTTGGAGCAGCCTGTATCTCAGCACAGGAATAAGGTAGGGAAGAATTCTAAGGATCATTTTGACTGCCTCCAGAAGTTAGATCAGATGGCAAATTGGATTTGGTGCTAGGTCTTTCCCTTTAGGTTTTACCCCAACAATGTTTTCATTAGTTTCGCTCACTCTCGAAATCAAGCATTTTACAGCAGGTTGGAGCAGCCTGTATCTCAGCACAGGAATAAGGTAGGGAAGAATTCTAAGGCTCATTTTGACTGCCTCCAGAAGTTAGATCAGATGGCAAATTGGATTTGGTGCTAGGTCTTTCCCTTTAGGTTTTACCCCAACAATGTTTTCATTAGTTTCGCTCACTCTCGAAATCAAGCATTTTACAGCAGGTTGGAGCAGCCTGTATCTCAGCACAGGAATAAGGTAGGGAAGAATTCTAAGGCTCATTTTGACTGCCTCCAGAAGTTAGATCAGATGGCAAATTGGATTTGGTGCTAGGTCTTTCCCTTTAGGTTTTACCCCAACAATGTTTTCATTAGTTTCGCTCACTCTCGAAATCAAGCATTTTACAGCAGGTTGGAGCAGCCTGTATCTCAGCACAGGAATAAGGTAGGGAAGAATTCTAAGGATCATTTTGACTGCCTCCAGAAGTTAGATCAGATGGCAAATTGGATTTGGTGCTAGGTCTTTCCCTTTAGGTTTTACCCCAACAATGTTTTCATTAGTTTCGCTCACTCTCGAAATCAAGCATTTTACAGCAGGTTGGAGCAGCCTGTATCTCAGCACAGGAATAAGGTAGGGAAGAATTCTAAGGCTCATTTTGACTGCCTCCAGAAGTTAGATCAGATGGCAAATTGGATTTGGTGCTAGGTCTTTCCCTTTAGGTTTTACCCCAACAATGTTTTCATTAGTTTCGCTCACTCTCGAAATCAAGCATTTTACAGCAGGTTGGAGCAGCCTGTATCTCAGCACAGGAATAAGGTAGGGAAGAATTCTAAGGCTCATTTTGACTGCCTCCAGAAGTTAGATCAGATGGCAAATTGGATTTGGTGCTAGGTCTTTCCCTTTAGGTTTTACCCCAACAATGTTTTCATTAGTTTCGCTCACTCTCGAAATCAAGCATTTTACAGCAGGTTGGAGCAGCCTGTATCTCAGCACAGGAATAAGGTAGGGAAGAATTCTAAGGATCATTTTGACTGCCTCCAGAAGTTAGATCAGATGGCAAATTGGATTTGGTGCTAGGTCTTTCCCTTTAGGTTTTACCCCAACAATGTTTTCATTAGTTTCGCTCACTCTCGAAATCAAGCATTTTACAGCAGGTTGGAGCAGCCTGTATCTCAGCACAGGAATAAGGTAGGGAAGAATTCTAAGGCTCATTTTGACTGCCTCCAGAAGTTAGATCAGATGGCAAATTGGATTTGGTGCTAGGTCTTTCCCTTTAGGTTTTACCCCAACAATGTTTTCATTAGTTTCGCTCACTCTCGAAATCAAGCATTTTACAGCAGGTTGGAGCAGCCTGTATCTCAGCACAGGAATAAGGTAGGGAAGAATTCTAAGGATCATTTTGACTGCCTCCAGAAGTTAGATCAGATGGCAAATTGGATTTGGTGCTAGGTCTTTCCCTTTAGGTTTTACCCCAACAATGTTTTCATTAGTTTCGCTCACTCTCGAAATCAAGCATTTTACAGCAGGTTGGAGCAGCCTGTATCTCAGCACAGGAATAAGGTAGGGAAGAATTCTAAGGATCATTTTGACTGCCTCCAGAAGTTAGATCAGATGGCAAATTGGATTTGGTGCTAGGTCTTTCCCTTTAGGTTTTACCCCAACAATGTTTTCATTAGTTTCGCTCACTCTCGAAATCAAGCATTTTACAGCAGGTTGGAGCAGCCTGTATCTCAGCACAGGAATAAGGTAGGGAAGAATTCAAATGCTCATTTTGACTGCCTCCAGAAGTTAGATCAGATGGCAAATTGGATTTGGTGCTAGGTCATTCCCTTTAGGTTTTACCCCAACAATGTTTTCATTAGTTTCGCTCACTCTCGAAATCAAGCATTTTACAGCAGGTTGGAGCAGCCTGTATCTCAGCACAGGAATAAGGTAGGGAAGAATTCTAAGGCTCATTTTGACTGCCTCCAGAAGTTAGATCAGATGGCAAATTGGATTTGGTGCTAGGTCTTTCCCTTTAGGTTTTACCCCAACAATGTTTTCATTAGTTTCGCTCACTCTCGAAATCAAGCATTTTGCAGCAGGTTGGAGCAGCCTGTATCTCAGCACAGGAATAAGGTAGGGAAGAATTCTAAGGATCATTTTGACTGCCTCCAGAAGTTAGATCAGATGGCAAATTGGATTTGGTGCTAGGTCTTTCCCTTTAGGTTTTACCCCAACAATGTTTTCATTAGTTTCGCTCACTCTCGAAATCAAGCATTTTACAGCAGGTTGGAGCAGCCTGTATCTCAGCACAGGAATAAGGTAGGGAAGAATTCTAAGGATCATTTTGACTGCCTCCAGAAGTTAGATCAGATGGCAAATTGGATTTGGTGCTAGGTCTTTCCCTTTAGGTTTTACCCCAACAATGTTTTCATTAGTTTCGCTCACTCTCGAAATCAAGCATTTTACAGCAGGTTGGAGCAGCCTGTATCTCAGCACAGGAATAAGGTAGGGAAGAATTCTAAGGATCATTTTGACTGCCTCCAGAAGTTAGATCAGATGGCAAATTGGATTTGGTGCTAGGTCTTTCCCTTTAGGTTTTACCCCAACAATGTTTTCATTAGTTTCGCTCACTCTCGAAATCAAGCATTTTACAGCAGGTTGGAGCAGCCTGTATCTCAGCACAGGAATAAGGTAGGGAAGAATTCTAAGGCTCATTTTGACTGCCTCCAGAAGTTAGATCAGATGGCAAATTGGATTTGGTGCTAGGTCTTTCCCTTTAGGTTTTACCCCAACAATGTTTTCATTAGTTTCGCTCACTCTCGAAATCAAGCATTTTACAGCAGGTTGGAGCAGCCTGTATCTCAGCACAGGAATAAGGTAGGGAAGAATTCTAAGGCTCATTTTGACTGCCTCCAGAAGTTAGATCAGATGGCAAATTGGATTTGGTGCTAGGTCTTTCCCTTTAGGTTTTACCCCAACAATGTTTTCATTAGTTTCGCTCACTCTCGAAATCAAGCATTTTACAGCAGGTTGGAGCAGCCTGTATCTCAGCACAGGAATAAGGTAGGGAAGAATTCTAAGGCTCATTTTGACTGCCTCCAGAAGTTAGATCAGATGGCAAATTGGATTTGGTGCTAGGTCTTTCCCTTTAGGTTTTACCCCAACAATGTTTTCATTAGTTTCGCTCACTCTCGAAATCAAGCATTTTACAGCAGGTTGGAGCAGCCTGTATCTCAGCACAGGAATAAGGTAGGGAAGAATTCAAATGCTCATTTTGACTGCCTCCAGAAGTTAGATCAGATGGCAAATTGGATTTGGTGCTAGGTCTTTCCCTTTAGGTTTTACCCCAACAATGTTTTCATTAGTTTCGCTCACTCTCGAAATCAAGCATTTTACAGCAGGTTGGAGCAGCCTGTATCTCAGCACAGGAATAAGGTAGGGAAGAATTCTAAGGATCATTTTGACTGCCTCCAGAAGTTAGATCAGATGGCAAATTGGATTTGGTGCTAGGTCTTTCCCTTTAGGTTTTACCCCAACAATGTTTTCATTAGTTTCGCTCACTCTCGAAATCAAGCATTTTACAGCAGGTTGGAGCAGCCTGTATCTCAGCACAGGAATAAGGTAGGGAAGAATTCTAAGGCTCATTTTGACTGCCTCCAGAAGTTAGATCAGATGGCAAATTGGATTTGGTGCTAGGTCATTCCCTTTAGGTTTTACCCCAACAATGTTTTCATTAGTTTCGCTCACTCTCGAAATCAAGCATTTTACAGCAGGTTGGAGCAGCCTGTATCTCAGCACAGGAATAAGGTAGGGAAGAATTCTAAGGATCATTTTGACTGCCTCCAGAAGTTAGATCAGATGGCAAATTGGATTTGGTGCTAGGTCTTTCCCTTTAGGTTTTACCCCAACAATGTTTTCATTAGTTTCGCTCACTCTCGAAATCAAGCATTTTACAGCAGGTTGGAGCAGCCTGTATCTCAGCACAGGAATAAGGTAGGGAAGAATTCTAAGGCTCATTTTGACTGCCTCCAGAAGTTAGATCAGATGGCAAATTGGATTTGGTGCTAGGTCTTTCCCTTTAGGTTTTACCCCAACAATGTTTTCATTAGTTTCGCTCACTCTCGAAATCAAGCATTTTACAGCAGGTTGGAGCAGCCTGTATCTCAGCACAGGAATAAGGTAGGGAAGAATTCTAAGGATCATTTTGACTGCCTCCAGAAGTTAGATCAGATGGCAAATTGGATTTGGTGCTAGGTCTTTCCCTTTAGGTTTTACCCCAACAATGTTTTCATTAGTTTCGCTCACTCTCGAAATCAAGCATTTTACAGCAGGTTGGAGCAGCCTGTATCTCAGCACAGGAATAAGGTAGGGAAGAATTCTAAGGATCATTTTGACTGCCTCCAGAAGTTAGATCAGATGGCAAATTGGATTTGGTGCTAGGTCTTTCCCTTTAGGTTTTACCCCAACAATGTTTTCATTAGTTTCGCTCACTCTCGAAATCAAGCATTTTACAGCAGGTTGGAGCAGCCTGTATCTCAGCACAGGAATAAGGTAGGGAAGAATTCTAAGGCTCATTTTGACTGCCTCCAGAAGTTAGATCAGATGGCAAATTGGATTTGGTGCTAGGTCTTTCCCTTTAGGTTTTACCCCAACAATGTTTTCATTAGTTTCGCTCACTCTCGAAATCAAGCATTTTACAGCAGGTTGGAGCAGCCTGTATCTCAGCACAGGAATAAGGTAGGGAAGAATTCAAATGCTCATTTTGACTGCCTCCAGAAGTTAGATCAGATGGCAAATTGGATTTGGTGCTAGGTCTTTCCCTTTAGGTTTTACCCCAACAATGTTTTCATTAGTTTCGCTCACTCTCGAAATCAAGCATTTTACAGCAGGTTGGAGCAGCCTGTATCTCAGCACAGGAATAAGGTAGGGAAGAATTCTAAGGCTCATTTTGACTGCCTCCAGAAGTTAGATCAGATGGCAAATTGGATTTGGTGCTAGGTCTTTCCCTTTAGGTTTTACCCCAACAATGTTTTCATTAGTTTCGCTCACTCTCGAAATCAAGCATTTTACAGCAGGTTGGAGCAGCCTGTATCTCAGCACAGGAATAAGGTAGGGAAGAATTCTAAGGCTCATTTTGACTGCCTCCAGAAGTTAGATCAGATGGCAAATTGGATTTGGTGCTAGGTCTTTCCCTTTAGGTTTTACCCCAACAATGTTTTCATTAGTTTCGCTCACTCTCGAAATCAAGCATTTTACAGCAGGTTGGAGCAGCCTGTATCTCAGCACAGGAATAAGGTAGGGAAGAATTCTAAGGCTCATTTTGACTGCCTCCAGAAGTTAGATCAGATGGCAAATTGGATTTGGTGCTAGGTCTTTCCCTTTAGGTTTTACCCCAACAATGTTTTCATTAGTTTCGCTCACTCTCGAAATCAAGCATTTTACAGCAGGTTGGAGCAGCCTGTATCTCAGCACAGGAATAAGGTAGGGAAGAATTCTAAGGCTCATTTTGACTGCCTCCAGAAGTTAGATCAGATGGCAAATTGGATTTGGTGCTAGGTCTTTCCCTTTAGGTTTTACCCCAACAATGTTTTCATTAGTTTCGCTCACTCTCGAAATCAAGCATTTTACAGCAGGTTGGAGCAGCCTGTATCTCAGCACAGGAATAAGGTAGGGAAGAATTCTAAGGCTCATTTTGACTGCCTCCAGAAGTTAGATCAGATGGCAAATTGGATTTGGTGCTAGGTCTTTCCCTTTAGGTTTTACCCCAACAATGTTTTCATTAGTTTCGCTCACTCTCGAAATCAAGCATTTTACAGCAGGTTGGAGCAGCCTGTATCTCAGCACAGGAATAAGGTAGGGAAGAATTCTAAGGCTCATTTTGACTGCCTCCAGAAGTTAGATCAGATGGCAAATTGGATTTGGTGCTAGGTCTTTCCCTTTAGGTTTTACCCCAACAATGTTTTCATTAGTTTCGCTCACTCTCGAAATCAAGCATTTTACAGCAGGTTGGAGCAGCCTGTATCTCAGCACAGGAATAAGGTAGGGAAGAATTCTAAGGATCATTTTGACTGCCTCCAGAAGTTAGATCAGATGGCAAATTGGATTTGGTGCTAGGTCTTTCCCTTTAGGTTTTACCCCAACAATGTTTTCATTAGTTTCGCTCACTCTCGAAATCAAGCATTTTACAGCAGGTTGGAGCAGCCTGTATCTCAGCACAGGAATAAGGTAGGGAAGAATTCTAAGGATCATTTTGACTGCCTCCAGAAGTTAGATCAGATGGCAAATTGGATTTGGTGCTAGGTCTTTCCCTTTAGGTTTTACCCCAACAATGTTTTCATTAGTTTCGCTCACTCTCGAAATCAAGCATTTTACAGCAGGTTGGAGCAGCCTGTATCTCAGCACAGGAATAAGGTAGGGAAGAATTCAAATGCTCATTTTGACTGCCTCCAGAAGTTAGATCAGATGGCAAATTGGATTTGGTGCTAGGTCTTTCCCTTTAGGTTTTACCCCAACAATGTTTTCATTAGTTTCGCTCACTCTCGAAATCAAGCATTTTACAGCAGGTTGGAGCAGCCTGTATCTCAGCACAGGAATAAGGTAGGGAAGAATTCTAAGGATCATTTTGACTGCCTCCAGAAGTTAGATCAGATGGCAAATTGGATTTGGTGCTAGGTCTTTCCCTTTAGGTTTTACCCCAACAATGTTTTCATTAGTTTCGCTCACTCTCGAAATCAAGCATTTTACAGCAGGTTGGAGCAGCCTGTATCTCAGCACAGGAATAAGGTAGGGAAGAATTCTAAGGCTCATTTTGACTGCCTCCAGAAGTTAGATCAGATGGCAAATTGGATTTGGTGCTAGGTCATTCCCTTTAGGTTTTACCCCAACAATGTTTTCATTAGTTTCGCTCACTCTCGAAATCAAGCATTTTACAGCAGGTTGGAGCAGCCTGTATCTCAGCACAGGAATAAGGTAGGGAAGAATTCTAAGGATCATTTTGACTGCCTCCAGAAGTTAGATCAGATGGCAAATTGGATTTGGTGCTAGGTCTTTCCCTTTAGGTTTTACCCCAACAATGTTTTCATTAGTTTCGCTCACTCTCGAAATCAAGCATTTTACAGCAGGTTGGAGCAGCCTGTATCTCAGCACAGGAATAAGGTAGGGAAGAATTCTAAGGATCATTTTGACTGCCTCCAGAAGTTAGATCAGATGGCAAATTGGATTTGGTGCTAGGTCTTTCCCTTTAGGTTTTACCCCAACAATGTTTTCATTAGTTTCGCTCACTCTCGAAATCAAGCATTTTACAGCAGGTTGGAGCAGCCTGTATCTCAGCACAGGAATAAGGTAGGGAAGAATTCTAAGGCTCATTTTGACTGCCTCCAGAAGTTAGATCAGATGGCAAATTGGATTTGGTGCTAGGTCTTTCCCTTTAGGTTTTACCCCAACAATGTTTTCATTAGTTTCGCTCACTCTCGAAATCAAGCATTTTACAGCAGGTTGGAGCAGCCTGTATCTCAGCACAGGAATAAGGTAGGGAAGAATTCTAAGGATCATTTTGACTGCCTCCAGAAGTTAGATCAGATGGCAAATTGGATTTGGTGCTAGGTCATTTCCTTTAGGTTTTACCCCAACAATGTTTTTATTTGTTTCGCTCACTCTCGAAATCAAGCATTTTACAGCAGGTTGGAGCAGCCTGTATCTCAGCACAGGAATAAGGTAGGGAAGAATTCTAAGGCTCATTTTGACTGCCTCCAGAAGTTAGATCAGATGGCAAATTGGATTTGGTGCTAGGTCTTTCCCTTTAGGTTTTACCCCAACAATGTTTTCATTAGTTTCGCTCACTCTCGAAATCAAGCATTTTACAGCAGGTTGGAGCAGCCTGTATCTCAGCACAGGAATAAGGTAGGGAAGAATTCTAAGGCTCATTTTGACTGCCTCCAGAAGTTAGATCAGATGGCAAATTGGATTTGGTGCTAGGTCTTTCCCTTTAGGTTTTACCCCAACAATGTTTTCATTAGTTTCGCTCACTCTCGAAATCAAGCATTTTACAGCAGGTTGGAGCAGCCTGTATCTCAGCACAGGAATAAGGTAGGGAAGAATTCTAAGGCTCATTTTGACTGCCTCCAGAAGTTAGATCAGATGGCAAATTGGATTTGGTGCTAGGTCTTTCCCTTTAGGTTTTACCCCAACAATGTTTTCATTAGTTTCGCTCACTCTCGAAATCAAGCATTTTACAGCAGGTTGGAGCAGCCTGTATCTCAGCACAGGAATAAGGTAGGGAAGAATTCTAAGGATCATTTTGACTGCCTCCAGAAGTTAGATCAGATGGCAAATTGGATTTGGTGCTAGGTCTTTCCCTTTAGGTTTTACCCCAACAATGTTTTCATTAGTTTCGCTCACTCTCGAAATCAAGCATTTTACAGCAGGTTGGAGCAGCCTGTATCTCAGCACAGGAATAAGGTAGGGAAGAATTCTAAGGCTCATTTTGACTGCCTCCAGAAGTTAGATCAGATGGCAAATTGGATTTGGTGCTAGGTCTTTCCCTTTAGGTTTTACCCCAACAATGTTTTCATTAGTTTCGCTCACTCTCGAAATCAAGCATTTTACAGCAGGTTGGAGCAGCCTGTATCTCAGCACAGGAATAAGGTAGGGAAGAATTCTAAGGCTCATTTTGACTGCCTCCAGAAGTTAGATCAGATGGCAAATTGGATTTGGTGCTAGGTCTTTCCCTTTAGGTTTTACCCCAACAATGTTTTCATTAGTTTCGCTCACTCTCGAAATCAAGCATTTTACAGCAGGTTGGAGCAGCCTGTATCTCAGCACAGGAATAAGGTAGGGAAGAATTCTAAGGATCATTTTGACTGCCTCCAGAAGTTAGATCAGATGGCAAATTGGATTTGGTGCTAGGTCTTTCCCTTTAGGTTTTACCCCAACAATGTTTTCATTAGTTTCGCTCACTCTCGAAATCAAGCATTTTACAGCAGGTTGGAGCAGCCTGTATCTCAGCACAGGAATAAGGTAGGGAAGAATTCTAAGGCTCATTTTGACTGCCTCCAGAAGTTAGATCAGATGGCAAATTGGATTTGGTGCTAGGTCTTTCCCTTTAGGTTTTACCCCAACAATGTTTTCATTAGTTTCGCTCACTCTCGAAATCAAGCATTTTACAGCAGGTTGGAGCAGCCTGTATCTCAGCACAGGAATAAGGTAGGGAAGAATTCTAAGGATCATTTTGACTGCCTCCAGAAGTTAGATCAGATGGCAAATTGGATTTGGTGCTAGGTCATTTCCTTTAGGTTTTACCCCAACAATGTTTTTATTTGTTTCGCTCACTCTCGAAATCAAGCATTTTACAGCAGGTTGGAGCAGCCTGTATCTCAGCACAGGAATAAGGTAGGGAAGAATTCTAAGGCTCATTTTGACTGCCTCCAGAAGTTAGATCAGATGGCAAATTGGATTTGGTGCTAGGTCTTTCCCTTTAGGTTTTACCCCAACAATGTTTTCATTAGTTTCGCTCACTCTCGAAATCAAGCATTTTACAGCAGGTTGGAGCAGCCTGTATCTCAGCACAGGAATAAGGTAGGGAAGAATTCTAAGGATCATTTTGACTGCCTCCAGAAGTTAGATCAGATGGCAAATTGGATTTGGTGCTAGGTCTTTCCCTTTAGGTTTTACCCCAACAATGTTTTCATTAGTTTCGCTCACTCTCGAAATCAAGCATTTTACAGCAGGTTGGAGCAGCCTGTATCTCAGCACAGGAATAAGGTAGGGAAGAATTCTAAGGCTCATTTTGACTGCCTCCAGAAGTTAGATCAGATGGCAAATTGGATTTGGTGCTAGGTCTTTCCCTTTAGGTTTTACCCCAACAATGTTTTCATTAGTTTCGCTCACTCTCGAAATCAAGCATTTTACAGCAGGTTGGAGCAGCCTGTATCTCAGCACAGGAATAAGGTAGGGAAGAATTCTAAGGATCATTTTGACTGCCTCCAGAAGTTAGATCAGATGGCAAATTGGATTTGGTGCTAGGTCTTTCCCTTTAGGTTTTACCCCAACAATGTTTTCATTAGTTTCGCTCACTCTCGAAATCAAGCATTTTACAGCAGGTTGGAGCAGCCTGTATCTCAGCACAGGAATAAGGTAGGGAAGAATTCTAAGGCTCATTTTGACTGCCTCCAGAAGTTAGATCAGATGGCAAATTGGATTTGGTGCTAGGTCTTTCCCTTTAGGTTTTACCCCAACAATGTTTTCATTAGTTTCGCTCACTCTCGAAATCAAGCATTTTACAGCAGGTTGGAGCAGCCTGTATCTCAGCACAGGAATAAGGTAGGGAAGAATTCTAAGGATCATTTTGACTGCCTCCAGAAGTTAGATCAGATGGCAAATTGGATTTGGTGCTAGGTCTTTCCCTTTAGGTTTTACCCCAACAATGTTTTCATTAGTTTCGCTCACTCTCGAAATCAAGCATTTTACAGCAGGTTGGAGCAGCCTGTATCTCAGCACAGGAATAAGGTAGGGAAGAATTCAAATGCTCATTTTGACTGCCTCCAGAAGTTAGATCAGATGGCAAATTGGATTTGGTGCTAGGTCTTTCCCTTTAGGTTTTACCCCAACAATGTTTTCATTAGTTTCGCTCACTCTCGAAATCAAGCATTTTACAGCAGGTTGGAGCAGCCTGTATCTCAGCACAGGAATAAGGTAGGGAAGAATTCTAAGGCTCATTTTGACTGCCTCCAGAAGTTAGATCAGATGGCAAATTGGATTTGGTGCTAGGTCTTTCCCTTTAGGTTTTACCCCAACAATGTTTTCATTAGTTTCGCTCACTCTCGAAATCAAGCATTTTACAGCAGGTTGGAGCAGCCTGTATCTCAGCACAGGAATAAGGTAGGGAAGAATTCTAAGGATCATTTTGACTGCCTCCAGAAGTTAGATCAGATGGCAAATTGGATTTGGTGCTAGGTCTTTCCCTTTAGGTTTTACCCCAACAATGTTTTCATTAGTTTCGCTCACTCTCGAAATCAAGCATTTTACAGCAGGTTGGAGCAGCCTGTATCTCAGCACAGGAATAAGGTAGGGAAGAATTCAAATGCTCATTTTGACTGCCTCCAGAAGTTAGATCAGATGGCAAATTGGATTTGGTGCTAGGTCTTTCCCTTTAGGTTTTACCCCAACAATGTTTTCATTAGTTTCGCTCACTCTCGAAATCAAGCATTTTACAGCAGGTTGGAGCAGCCTGTATCTCAGCACAGGAATAAGGTAGGGAAGAATTCTAAGGCTCATTTTGACTGCCTCCAGAAGTTAGATCAGATGGCAAATTGGATTTGGTGCTAGGTCTTTCCCTTTAGGTTTTACCCCAACAATGTTTTCATTAGTTTCGCTCACTCTCGAAATCAAGCATTTTACAGCAGGTTGGAGCAGCCTGTATCTCAGCACAGGAATAAGGTAGGGAAGAATTCTAAGGATCATTTTGACTGCCTCCAGAAGTTAGATCAGATGGCAAATTGGATTTGGTGCTAGGTCTTTCCCTTTAGGTTTTACCCCAACAATGTTTTCATTAGTTTCGCTCACTCTCGAAATCAAGCATTTTACAGCAGGTTGGAGCAGCCTGTATCTCAGCACAGGAATAAGGTAGGGAAGAATTCTAAGGCTCATTTTGACTGCCTCCAGAAGTTAGATCAGATGGCAAATTGGATTTGGTGCTAGGTCTTTCCCTTTAGGTTTTACCCCAACAATGTTTTCATTAGTTTCGCTCACTCTCGAAATCAAGCATTTTACAGCAGGTTGGAGCAGCCTGTATCTCAGCACAGGAATAAGGTAGGGAAGAATTCTAAGGATCATTTTGACTGCCTCCAGAAGTTAGATCAGATGGCAAATTGGATTTGGTGCTAGGTCATTTCCTTTAGGTTTTACCCCAACAATGTTTTTATTTGTTTCGCTCACTCTCGAAATCAAGCATTTTACAGCAGGTTGGAGCAGCCTGTATCTCAGCACAGGAATAAGGTAGGGAAGAATTCTAAGGCTCATTTTGACTGCCTCCAGAAGTTAGATCAGATGGCAAATTGGATTTGGTGCTAGGTCTTTCCCTTTAGGTTTTACCCCAACAATGTTTTCATTAGTTTCGCTCACTCTCGAAATCAAGCATTTTACAGCAGGTTGGAGCAGCCTGTATCTCAGCACAGGAATAAGGTAGGGAAGAATTCTAAGGCTCATTTTGACTGCCTCCAGAAGTTAGATCAGATGGCAAATTGGATTTGGTGCTAGGTCTTTCCCTTTAGGTTTTACCCCAACAATGTTTTCATTAGTTTCGCTCACTCTCGAAATCAAGCATTTTACAGCAGGTTGGAGCAGCCTGTATCTCAGCACAGGAATAAGGTAGGGAAGAATTCTAAGGCTCATTTTGACTGCCTCCAGAAGTTAGATCAGATGGCAAATTGGATTTGGTGCTAGGTCTTTCCCTTTAGGTTTTACCCCAACAATGTTTTCATTAGTTTCGCTCACTCTCGAAATCAAGCATTTTACAGCAGGTTGGAGCAGCCTGTATCTCAGCACAGGAATAAGGTAGGGAAGAATTCTAAGGATCATTTTGACTGCCTCCAGAAGTTAGATCAGATGGCAAATTGGATTTGGTGCTAGGTCTTTCCCTTTAGGTTTTACCCCAACAATGTTTTCATTAGTTTCGCTCACTCTCGAAATCAAGCATTTTACAGCAGGTTGGAGCAGCCTGTATCTCAGCACAGGAATAAGGTAGGGAAGAATTCTAAGGCTCATTTTGACTGCCTCCAGAAGTTAGATCAGATGGCAAATTGGATTTGGTGCTAGGTCTTTCCCTTTAGGTTTTACCCCAACAATGTTTTCATTAGTTTCGCTCACTCTCGAAATCAAGCATTTTACAGCAGGTTGGAGCAGCCTGTATCTCAGCACAGGAATAAGGTAGGGAAGAATTCTAAGGATCATTTTGACTGCCTCCAGAAGTTAGATCAGATGGCAAATTGGATTTGGTGCTAGGTCTTTCCCTTTAGGTTTTACCCCAACAATGTTTTCATTAGTTTCGCTCACTCTCGAAATCAAGCATTTTACAGCAGGTTGGAGCAGCCTGTATCTCAGCACAGGAATAAGGTAGGGAAGAATTCAAATGCTCATTTTGACTGCCTCCAGAAGTTAGATCAGATGGCAAATTGGATTTGGTGCTAGGTCTTTCCCTTTAGGTTTTACCCCAACAATGTTTTCATTAGTTTCGCTCACTCTCGAAATCAAGCATTTTACAGCAGGTTGGAGCAGCCTGTATCTCAGCACAGGAATAAGGTAGGGAAGAATTCTAAGGCTCATTTTGACTGCCTCCAGAAGTTAGATCAGATGGCAAATTGGATTTGGTGCTAGGTCTTTCCCTTTAGGTTTTACCCCAACAATGTTTTCATTAGTTTCGCTCACTCTCGAAATCAAGCATTTTACAGCAGGTTGGAGCAGCCTGTATCTCAGCACAGGAATAAGGTAGGGAAGAATTCTAAGGATCATTTTGACTGCCTCCAGAAGTTAGATCAGATGGCAAATTGGATTTGGTGCTAGGTCTTTCCCTTTAGGTTTTACCCCAACAATGTTTTCATTAGTTTCGCTCACTCTCGAAATCAAGCATTTTACAGCAGGTTGGAGCAGCCTGTATCTCAGCACAGGAATAAGGTAGGGAAGAATTCAAATGCTCATTTTGACTGCCTCCAGAAGTTAGATCAGATGGCAAATTGGATTTGGTGCTAGGTCTTTCCCTTTAGGTTTTACCCCAACAATGTTTTCATTAGTTTCGCTCACTCTCGAAATCAAGCATTTTACAGCAGGTTGGAGCAGCCTGTATCTCAGCACAGGAATAAGGTAGGGAAGAATTCTAAGGCTCATTTTGACTGCCTCCAGAAGTTAGATCAGATGGCAAATTGGATTTGGTGCTAGGTCTTTCCCTTTAGGTTTTACCCCAACAATGTTTTCATTAGTTTCGCTCACTCTCGAAATCAAGCATTTTACAGCAGGTTGGAGCAGCCTGTATCTCAGCACAGGAATAAGGTAGGGAAGAATTCTAAGGATCATTTTGACTGCCTCCAGAAGTTAGATCAGATGGCAAATTGGATTTGGTGCTAGGTCTTTCCCTTTAGGTTTTACCCCAACAATGTTTTCATTAGTTTCGCTCACTCTCGAAATCAAGCATTTTACAGCAGGTTGGAGCAGCCTGTATCTCAGCACAGGAATAAGGTAGGGAAGAATTCTAAGGCTCATTTTGACTGCCTCCAGAAGTTAGATCAGATGGCAAATTGGATTTGGTGCTAGGTCTTTCCCTTTAGGTTTTACCCCAACAATGTTTTCATTAGTTTCGCTCACTCTCGAAATCAAGCATTTTACAGCAGGTTGGAGCAGCCTGTATCTCAGCACAGGAATAAGGTAGGGAAGAATTCTAAGGCTCATTTTGACTGCCTCCAGAAGTTAGATCAGATGGCAAATTGGATTTGGTGCTAGGTCTTTCCCTTTAGGTTTTACCCCAACAATGTTTTCATTAGTTTCGCTCACTCTCGAAATCAAGCATTTTACAGCAGGTTGGAGCAGCCTGTATCTCAGCACAGGAATAAGGTAGGGAAGAATTCTAAGGCTCATTTTGACTGCCTCCAGAAGTTAGATCAGATGGCAAATTGGATTTGGTGCTAGGTCTTTCCCTTTAGGTTTTACCCCAACAATGTTTTCATTAGTTTCGCTCACTCTCGAAATCAAGCATTTTACAGCAGGTTGGAGCAGCCTGTATCTCAGCACAGGAATAAGGTAGGGAAGAATTCTAAGGATCATTTTGACTGCCTCCAGAAGTTAGATCAGATGGCAAATTGGATTTGGTGCTAGGTCTTTCCCTTTAGGTTTTACCCCAACAATGTTTTCATTAGTTTCGCTCACTCTCGAAATCAAGCATTTTACAGCAGGTTGGAGCAGCCTGTATCTCAGCACAGGAATAAGGTAGGGAAGAATTCTAAGGCTCATTTTGACTGCCTCCAGAAGTTAGATCAGATGGCAAATTGGATTTGGTGCTAGGTCTTTCCCTTTAGGTTTTACCCCAACAATGTTTTCATTAGTTTCGCTCACTCTCGAAATCAAGCATTTTACAGCAGGTTGGAGCAGCCTGTATCTCAGCACAGGAATAAGGTAGGGAAGAATTCTAAGGATCATTTTGACTGCCTCCAGAAGTTAGATCAGATGGCAAATTGGATTTGGTGCTAGGTCTTTCCCTTTAGGTTTTACCCCAACAATGTTTTCATTAGTTTCGCTCACTCTCGAAATCAAGCATTTTACAGCAGGTTGGAGCAGCCTGTATCTCAGCACAGGAATAAGGTAGGGAAGAATTCTAAGGATCATTTTGACTGCCTCCAGAAGTTAGATCAGATGGCAAATTGGATTTGGTGCTAGGTCTTTCCCTTTAGGTTTTACCCCAACAATGTTTTCATTAGTTTCGCTCACTCTCGAAATCAAGCATTTTACAGCAGGTTGGAGCAGCCTGTATCTCAGCACAGGAATAAGGTAGGGAAGAATTCTAAGGATCATTTTGACTGCCTCCAGAAGTTAGATCAGATGGCAAATTGGATTTGGTGCTAGGTCTTTCCCTTTAGGTTTTACCCCAACAATGTTTTCATTAGTTTCGCTCACTCTCGAAATCAAGCATTTTACAGCAGGTTGGAGCAGCCTGTATCTCAGCACAGGAATAAGGTAGGGAAGAATTCTAAGGCTCATTTTGACTGCCTCCAGAAGTTAGATCAGATGGCAAATTGGATTTGGTGCTAGGTCTTTCCCTTTAGGTTTTACCCCAACAATGTTTTCATTAGTTTCGCTCACTCTCGAAATCAAGCATTTTACAGCAGGTTGGAGCAGCCTGTATCTCAGCACAGGAATAAGGTAGGGAAGAATTCTAAGGATCATTTTGACTGCCTCCAGAAGTTAGATCAGATGGCAAATTGGATTTGGTGCTAGGTCTTTCCCTTTAGGTTTTACCCCAACAATGTTTTCATTAGTTTCGCTCACTCTCGAAATCAAGCATTTTACAGCAGGTTGGAGCAGCCTGTATCTCAGCACAGGAATAAGGTAGGGAAGAATTCTAAGGCTCATTTTGACTGCCTCCAGAAGTTAGATCAGATGGCAAATTGGATTTGGTGCTAGGTCTTTCCCTTTAGGTTTTACCCCAACAATGTTTTCATTAGTTTCGCTCACTCTCGAAATCAAGCATTTTACAGCAGGTTGGAGCAGCCTGTATCTCAGCACAGGAATAAGGTAGGGAAGAATTCTAAGGATCATTTTGACTGCCTCCAGAAGTTAGATCAGATGGCAAATTGGATTTGGTGCTAGGTCTTTCCCTTTAGGTTTTACCCCAACAATGTTTTCATTAGTTTCGCTCACTCTCGAAATCAAGCATTTTACAGCAGGTTGGAGCAGCCTGTATCTCAGCACAGGAATAAGGTAGGGAAGAATTCTAAGGCTCATTTTGACTGCCTCCAGAAGTTAGATCAGATGGCAAATTGGATTTGGTGCTAGGTCTTTCCCTTTAGGTTTTACCCCAACAATGTTTTCATTAGTTTCGCTCACTCTCGAAATCAAGCATTTTACAGCAGGTTGGAGCAGCCTGTATCTCAGCACAGGAATAAGGTAGGGAAGAATTCTAAGGATCATTTTGACTGCCTCCAGAAGTTAGATCAGATGGCAAATTGGATTTGGTGCTAGGTCTTTCCCTTTAGGTTTTACCCCAACAATGTTTTCATTAGTTTCGCTCACTCTCGAAATCAAGCATTTTACAGCAGGTTGGAGCAGCCTGTATCTCAGCACAGGAATAAGGTAGGGAAGAATTCTAAGGCTCATTTTGACTGCCTCCAGAAGTTAGATCAGATGGCAAATTGGATTTGGTGCTAGGTCTTTCCCTTTAGGTTTTACCCCAACAATGTTTTCATTAGTTTCGCTCACTCTCGAAATCAAGCATTTTACAGCAGGTTGGAGCAGCCTGTATCTCAGCACAGGAATAAGGTAGGGAAGAATTCTAAGGCTCATTTTGACTGCCTCCAGAAGTTAGATCAGATGGCAAATTGGATTTGGTGCTAGGTCTTTCCCTTTAGGTTTTACCCCAACAATGTTTTCATTAGTTTCGCTCACTCTCGAAATCAAGCATTTTACAGCAGGTTGGAGCAGCCTGTATCTCAGCACAGGAATAAGGTAGGGAAGAATTCTAAGGATCATTTTGACTGCCTCCAGAAGTTAGATCAGATGGCAAATTGGATTTGGTGCTAGGTCTTTCCCTTTAGGTTTTACCCCAACAATGTTTTCATTAGTTTCGCTCACTCTCGAAATCAAGCATTTTACAGCAGGTTGGAGCAGCCTGTATCTCAGCACAGGAATAAGGTAGGGAAGAATTCTAAGGCTCATTTTGACTGCCTCCAGAAGTTAGATCAGATGGCAAATTGGATTTGGTGCTAGGTCTTTCCCTTTAGGTTTTACCCCAACAATGTTTTCATTAGTTTCGCTCACTCTCGAAATCAAGCATTTTACAGCAGGTTGGAGCAGCCTGTATCTCAGCACAGGAATAAGGTAGGGAAGAATTCTAAGGATCATTTTGACTGCCTCCAGAAGTTAGATCAGATGGCAAATTGGATTTGGTGCTAGGTCTTTCCCTTTAGGTTTTACCCCAACAATGTTTTCATTAGTTTCGCTCACTCTCGAAATCAAGCATTTTACAGCAGGTTGGAGCAGCCTGTATCTCAGCACAGGAATAAGGTAGGGAAGAATTCTAAGGCTCATTTTGACTGCCTCCAGAAGTTAGATCAGATGGCAAATTGGATTTGGTGCTAGGTCTTTCCCTTTAGGTTTTACCCCAACAATGTTTTCATTAGTTTCGCTCACTCTCGAAATCAAGCATTTTACAGCAGGTTGGAGCAGCCTGTATCTCAGCACAGGAATAAGGTAGGGAAGAATTCAAATGCTCATTTTGACTGCCTCCAGAAGTTAGATCAGATGGCAAATTGGATTTGGTGCTAGGTCTTTCCCTTTAGGTTTTACCCCAACAATGTTTTCATTAGTTTCGCTCACTCTCGAAATCAAGCATTTTACAGCAGGTTGGAGCAGCCTGTATCTCAGCACAGGAATAAGGTAGGGAAGAATTCTAAGGCTCATTTTGACTGCCTCCAGAAGTTAGATCAGATGGCAAATTGGATTTGGTGCTAGGTCTTTCCCTTTAGGTTTTACCCCAACAATGTTTTCATTAGTTTCGCTCACTCTCGAAATCAAGCATTTTACAGCAGGTTGGAGCAGCCTGTATCTCAGCACAGGAATAAGGTAGGGAAGAATTCTAAGGATCATTTTGACTGCCTCCAGAAGTTAGATCAGATGGCAAATTGGATTTGGTGCTAGGTCTTTCCCTTTAGGTTTTACCCCAACAATGTTTTCATTAGTTTCGCTCACTCTCGAAATCAAGCATTTTACAGCAGGTTGGAGCAGCCTGTATCTCAGCACAGGAATAAGGTAGGGAAGAATTCTAAGGATCATTTTGACTGCCTCCAGAAGTTAGATCAGATGGCAAATTGGATTTGGTGCTAGGTCTTTCCCTTTAGGTTTTACCCCAACAATGTTTTCATTAGTTTCGCTCACTCTCGAAATCAAGCATTTTACAGCAGGTTGGAGCAGCCTGTATCTCAGCACAGGAATAAGGTAGGGAAGAATTCTAAGGCTCATTTTGACTGCCTCCAGAAGTTAGATCAGATGGCAAATTGGATTTGGTGCTAGGTCTTTCCCTTTAGGTTTTACCCCAACAATGTTTTCATTAGTTTCGCTCACTCTCGAAATCAAGCATTTTACAGCAGGTTGGAGCAGCCTGTATCTCAGCACAGGAATAAGGTAGGGAAGAATTCTAAGGCTCATTTTGACTGCCTCCAGAAGTTAGATCAGATGGCAAATTGGATTTGGTGCTAGGTCTTTCCCTTTAGGTTTTACCCCAACAATGTTTTCATTAGTTTCGCTCACTCTCGAAATCAAGCATTTTACAGCAGGTTGGAGCAGCCTGTATCTCAGCACAGGAATAAGGTAGGGAAGAATTCTAAGGCTCATTTTGACTGCCTCCAGAAGTTAGATCAGATGGCAAATTGGATTTGGTGCTAGGTCTTTCCCTTTAGGTTTTACCCCAACAATGTTTTCATTAGTTTCGCTCACTCTCGAAATCAAGCATTTTACAGCAGGTTGGAGCAGCCTGTATCTCAGCACAGGAATAAGGTAGGGAAGAATTCTAAGGATCATTTTGACTGCCTCCAGAAGTTAGATCAGATGGCAAATTGGATTTGGTGCTAGGTCTTTCCCTTTAGGTTTTACCCCAACAATGTTTTCATTAGTTTCGCTCACTCTCGAAATCAAGCATTTTACAGCAGGTTGGAGCAGCCTGTATCTCAGCACAGGAATAAGGTAGGGAAGAATTCTAAGGATCATTTTGACTGCCTCCAGAAGTTAGATCAGATGGCAAATTGGATTTGGTGCTAGGTCTTTCCCTTTAGGTTTTACCCCAACAATGTTTTCATTAGTTTCGCTCACTCTCGAAATCAAGCATTTTACAGCAGGTTGGAGCAGCCTGTATCTCAGCACAGGAATAAGGTAGGGAAGAATTCTAAGGATCATTTTGACTGCCTCCAGAAGTTAGATCAGATGGCAAATTGGATTTGGTGCTAGGTCTTTCCCTTTAGGTTTTACCCCAACAATGTTTTCATTAGTTTCGCTCACTCTCGAAATCAAGCATTTTACAGCAGGTTGGAGCAGCCTGTATCTCAGCACAGGAATAAGGTAGGGAAGAATTCTAAGGCTCATTTTGACTGCCTCCAGAAGTTAGATCAGATGGCAAATTGGATTTGGTGCTAGGTCTTTCCCTTTAGGTTTTACCCCAACAATGTTTTCATTAGTTTCGCTCACTCTCGAAATCAAGCATTTTACAGCAGGTTGGAGCAGCCTGTATCTCAGCACAGGAATAAGGTAGGGAAGAATTCTAAGGATCATTTTGACTGCCTCCAGAAGTTAGATCAGATGGCAAATTGGATTTGGTGCTAGGTCTTTCCCTTTAGGTTTTACCCCAACAATGTTTTCATTAGTTTCGCTCACTCTCGAAATCAAGCATTTTACAGCAGGTTGGAGCAGCCTGTATCTCAGCACAGGAATAAGGTAGGGAAGAATTCTAAGGCTCATTTTGACTGCCTCCAGAAGTTAGATCAGATGGCAAATTGGATTTGGTGCTAGGTCTTTCCCTTTAGGTTTTACCCCAACAATGTTTTCATTAGTTTCGCTCACTCTCGAAATCAAGCATTTTACAGCAGGTTGGAGCAGCCTGTATCTCAGCACAGGAATAAGGTAGGGAAGAATTCTAAGGCTCATTTTGACTGCCTCCAGAAGTTAGATCAGATGGCAAATTGGATTTGGTGCTAGGTCTTTCCCTTTAGGTTTTACCCCAACAATGTTTTCATTAGTTTCGCTCACTCTCGAAATCAAGCATTTTACAGCAGGTTGGAGCAGCCTGTATCTCAGCACAGGAATAAGGTAGGGAAGAATTCTAAGGATCATTTTGACTGCCTCCAGAAGTTAGATCAGATGGCAAATTGGATTTGGTGCTAGGTCTTTCCCTTTAGGTTTTACCCCAACAATGTTTTCATTAGTTTCGCTCACTCTCGAAATCAAGCATTTTACAGCAGGTTGGAGCAGCCTGTATCTCAGCACAGGAATAAGGTAGGGAAGAATTCTAAGGCTCATTTTGACTGCCTCCAGAAGTTAGATCAGATGGCAAATTGGATTTGGTGCTAGGTCTTTCCCTTTAGGTTTTACCCCAACAATGTTTTCATTAGTTTCGCTCACTCTCGAAATCAAGCATTTTACAGCAGGTTGGAGCAGCCTGTATCTCAGCACAGGAATAAGGTAGGGAAGAATTCTAAGGATCATTTTGACTGCCTCCAGAAGTTAGATCAGATGGCAAATTGGATTTGGTGCTAGGTCTTTCCCTTTAGGTTTTACCCCAACAATGTTTTCATTAGTTTCGCTCACTCTCGAAATCAAGCATTTTACAGCAGGTTGGAGCAGCCTGTATCTCAGCACAGGAATAAGGTAGGGAAGAATTCTAAGGCTCATTTTGACTGCCTCCAGAAGTTAGATCAGATGGCAAATTGGATTTGGTGCTAGGTCTTTCCCTTTAGGTTTTACCCCAACAATGTTTTCATTAGTTTCGCTCACTCTCGAAATCAAGCATTTTACAGCAGGTTGGAGCAGCCTGTATCTCAGCACAGGAATAAGGTAGGGAAGAATTCAAATGCTCATTTTGACTGCCTCCAGAAGTTAGATCAGATGGCAAATTGGATTTGGTGCTAGGTCTTTCCCTTTAGGTTTTACCCCAACAATGTTTTCATTAGTTTCGCTCACTCTCGAAATCAAGCATTTTACAGCAGGTTGGAGCAGCCTGTATCTCAGCACAGGAATAAGGTAGGGAAGAATTCTAAGGCTCATTTTGACTGCCTCCAGAAGTTAGATCAGATGGCAAATTGGATTTGGTGCTAGGTCTTTCCCTTTAGGTTTTACCCCAACAATGTTTTCATTAGTTTCGCTCACTCTCGAAATCAAGCATTTTACAGCAGGTTGGAGCAGCCTGTATCTCAGCACAGGAATAAGGTAGGGAAGAATTCTAAGGATCATTTTGACTGCCTCCAGAAGTTAGATCAGATGGCAAATTGGATTTGGTGCTAGGTCTTTCCCTTTAGGTTTTACCCCAACAATGTTTTCATTAGTTTCGCTCACTCTCGAAATCAAGCATTTTACAGCAGGTTGGAGCAGCCTGTATCTCAGCACAGGAATAAGGTAGGGAAGAATTCTAAGGCTCATTTTGACTGCCTCCAGAAGTTAGATCAGATGGCAAATTGGATTTGGTGCTAGGTCTTTCCCTTTAGGTTTTACCCCAACAATGTTTTCATTAGTTTCGCTCACTCTCGAAATCAAGCATTTTACAGCAGGTTGGAGCAGCCTGTATCTCAGCACAGGAATAAGGTAGGGAAGAATTCTAAGGCTCATTTTGACTGCCTCCAGAAGTTAGATCAGATGGCAAATTGGATTTGGTGCTAGGTCTTTCCCTTTAGGTTTTACCCCAACAATGTTTTCATTAGTTTCGCTCACTCTCGAAATCAAGCATTTTACAGCAGGTTGGAGCAGCCTGTATCTCAGCACAGGAATAAGGTAGGGAAGAATTCTAAGGCTCATTTTGACTGCCTCCAGAAGTTAGATCAGATGGCAAATTGGATTTGGTGCTAGGTCTTTCCCTTTAGGTTTTACCCCAACAATGTTTTCATTAGTTTCGCTCACTCTCGAAATCAAGCATTTTACAGCAGGTTGGAGCAGCCTGTATCTCAGCACAGGAATAAGGTAGGGAAGAATTCTAAGGATCATTTTGACTGCCTCCAGAAGTTAGATCAGATGGCAAATTGGATTTGGTGCTAGGTCTTTCCCTTTAGGTTTTACCCCAACAATGTTTTCATTAGTTTCGCTCACTCTCGAAATCAAGCATTTTACAGCAGGTTGGAGCAGCCTGTATCTCAGCACAGGAATAAGGTAGGGAAGAATTCTAAGGATCATTTTGACTGCCTCCAGAAGTTAGATCAGATGGCAAATTGGATTTGGTGCTAGGTCTTTCCCTTTAGGTTTTACCCCAACAATGTTTTCATTAGTTTCGCTCACTCTCGAAATCAAGCATTTTACAGCAGGTTGGAGCAGCCTGTATCTCAGCACAGGAATAAGGTAGGGAAGAATTCTAAGGATCATTTTGACTGCCTCCAGAAGTTAGATCAGATGGCAAATTGGATTTGGTGCTAGGTCTTTCCCTTTAGGTTTTACCCCAACAATGTTTTCATTAGTTTCGCTCACTCTCGAAATCAAGCATTTTACAGCAGGTTGGAGCAGCCTGTATCTCAGCACAGGAATAAGGTAGGGAAGAATTCTAAGGATCATTTTGACTGCCTCCAGAAGTTAGATCAGATGGCAAATTGGATTTGGTGCTAGGTCTTTCCCTTTAGGTTTTACCCCAACAATGTTTTCATTAGTTTCGCTCACTCTCGAAATCAAGCATTTTACAGCAGGTTGGAGCAGCCTGTATCTCAGCACAGGAATAAGGTAGGGAAGAATTCTAAGGATCATTTTGACTGCCTCCAGAAGTTAGATCAGATGGCAAATTGGATTTGGTGCTAGGTCTTTCCCTTTAGGTTTTACCCCAACAATGTTTTCATTAGTTTCGCTCACTCTCGAAATCAAGCATTTTACAGCAGGTTGGAGCAGCCTGTATCTCAGCACAGGAATAAGGTAGGGAAGAATTCTAAGGCTCATTTTGACTGCCTCCAGAAGTTAGATCAGATGGCAAATTGGATTTGGTGCTAGGTCTTTCCCTTTAGGTTTTACCCCAACAATGTTTTCATTAGTTTCGCTCACTCTCGAAATCAAGCATTTTACAGCAGGTTGGAGCAGCCTGTATCTCAGCACAGGAATAAGGTAGGGAAGAATTCTAAGGCTCATTTTGACTGCCTCCAGAAGTTAGATCAGATGGCAAATTGGATTTGGTGCTAGGTCTTTCCCTTTAGGTTTTACCCCAACAATGTTTTCATTAGTTTCGCTCACTCTCGAAATCAAGCATTTTACAGCAGGTTGGAGCAGCCTGTATCTCAGCACAGGAATAAGGTAGGGAAGAATTCAAATGCTCATTTTGACTGCCTCCAGAAGTTAGATCAGATGGCAAATTGGATTTGGTGCTAGGTCTTTCCCTTTAGGTTTTACCCCAACAATGTTTTCATTAGTTTCGCTCACTCTCGAAATCAAGCATTTTACAGCAGGTTGGAGCAGCCTGTATCTCAGCACAGGAATAAGGTAGGGAAGAATTCTAAGGCTCATTTTGACTGCCTCCAGAAGTTAGATCAGATGGCAAATTGGATTTGGTGCTAGGTCTTTCCCTTTAGGTTTTACCCCAACAATGTTTTCATTAGTTTCGCTCACTCTCGAAATCAAGCATTTTACAGCAGGTTGGAGCAGCCTGTATCTCAGCACAGGAATAAGGTAGGGAAGAATTCAAAGGCTCATTTTGACTGCCTCCAGAAGTTAGATCAGATGGCAAATTGGATTTGGTGCTAGGTCATTCCCTTTAGGTTTTACCCCAACAATGTTTTCATTAGTTTCGCTCACTCTCGAAATCAAGCATTTTACAGCAGGTTGGAGCAGCCTGTATCTCAGCACAGGAATAAGGTAGGGAAGAATTCTAAGGCTCATTTTGACTGCCTCCAGAAGTTAGATCAGATGGCAAATTGGATTTGGTGCTAGGTCTTTCCCTTTAGGTTTTACCCCAACAATGTTTTCATTAGTTTCGCTCACTCTCGAAATCAAGCATTTTACAGCAGGTTGGAGCAGCCTGTATCTCAGCACAGGAATAAGGTAGGGAAGAATTCTAAGGCTCATTTTGACTGCCTCCAGAAGTTAGATCAGATGGCAAATTGGATTTGGTGCTAGGTCTTTCCCTTTAGGTTTTACCCCAACAATGTTTTCATTAGTTTCGCTCACTCTCGAAATCAAGCATTTTACAGCAGGTTGGAGCAGCCTGTATCTCAGCACAGGAATAAGGTAGGGAAGAATTCTAAGGATCATTTTGACTGCCTCCAGAAGTTAGATCAGATGGCAAATTGGATTTGGTGCTAGGTCTTTCCCTTTAGGTTTTACCCCAACAATGTTTTCATTAGTTTCGCTCACTCTCGAAATCAAGCATTTTACAGCAGGTTGGAGCAGCCTGTATCTCAGCACAGGAATAAGGTAGGGAAGAATTCTAAGGCTCATTTTGACTGCCTCCAGAAGTTAGATCAGATGGCAAATTGGATTTGGTGCTAGGTCTTTCCCTTTAGGTTTTACCCCAACAATGTTTTCATTAGTTTCGCTCACTCTCGAAATCAAGCATTTTACAGCAGGTTGGAGCAGCCTGTATCTCAGCACAGGAATAAGGTAGGGAAGAATTCTAAGGCTCATTTTGACTGCCTCCAGAAGTTAGATCAGATGGCAAATTGGATTTGGTGCTAGGTCTTTCCCTTTAGGTTTTACCCCAACAATGTTTTCATTAGTTTCGCTCACTCTCGAAATCAAGCATTTTACAGCAGGTTGGAGCAGCCTGTATCTCAGCACAGGAATAAGGTAGGGAAGAATTCTAAGGATCATTTTGACTGCCTCCAGAAGTTAGATCAGATGGCAAATTGGATTTGGTGCTAGGTCTTTCCCTTTAGGTTTTACCCCAACAATGTTTTCATTAGTTTCGCTCACTCTCGAAATCAAGCATTTTACAGCAGGTTGGAGCAGCCTGTATCTCAGCACAGGAATAAGGTAGGGAAGAATTCTAAGGCTCATTTTGACTGCCTCCAGAAGTTAGATCAGATGGCAAATTGGATTTGGTGCTAGGTCTTTCCCTTTAGGTTTTACCCCAACAATGTTTTCATTAGTTTCGCTCACTCTCGAAATCAAGCATTTTACAGCAGGTTGGAGCAGCCTGTATCTCAGCACAGGAATAAGGTAGGGAAGAATTCTAAGGCTCATTTTGACTGCCTCCAGAAGTTAGATCAGATGGCAAATTGGATTTGGTGCTAGGTCTTTCCCTTTAGGTTTTACCCCAACAATGTTTTCATTAGTTTCGCTCACTCTCGAAATCAAGCATTTTACAGCAGGTTGGAGCAGCCTGTATCTCAGCACAGGAATAAGGTAGGGAAGAATTCTAAGGCTCATTTTGACTGCCTCCAGAAGTTAGATCAGATGGCAAATTGGATTTGGTGCTAGGTCTTTCCCTTTAGGTTTTACCCCAACAATGTTTTCATTAGTTTCGCTCACTCTCGAAATCAAGCATTTTACAGCAGGTTGGAGCAGCCTGTATCTCAGCACAGGAATAAGGTAGGGAAGAATTCTAAGGATCATTTTGACTGCCTCCAGAAGTTAGATCAGATGGCAAATTGGATTTGGTGCTAGGTCTTTCCCTTTAGGTTTTACCCCAACAATGTTTTCATTAGTTTCGCTCACTCTCGAAATCAAGCATTTTACAGCAGGTTGGAGCAGCCTGTATCTCAGCACAGGAATAAGGTAGGGAAGAATTCTAAGGCTCATTTTGACTGCCTCCAGAAGTTAGATCAGATGGCAAATTGGATTTGGTGCTAGGTCTTTCCCTTTAGGTTTTACCCCAACAATGTTTTCATTAGTTTCGCTCACTCTCGAAATCAAGCATTTTACAGCAGGTTGGAGCAGCCTGTATCTCAGCACAGGAATAAGGTAGGGAAGAATTCTAAGGCTCATTTTGACTGCCTCCAGAAGTTAGATCAGATGGCAAATTGGATTTGGTGCTAGGTCTTTCCCTTTAGGTTTTACCCCAACAATGTTTTCATTAGTTTCGCTCACTCTCGAAATCAAGCATTTTACAGCAGGTTGGAGCAGCCTGTATCTCAGCACAGGAATAAGGTAGGGAAGAATTCTAAGGATCATTTTGACTGCCTCCAGAAGTTAGATCATGATGGCAAATTGGATTTGGTGCTAGGTCTTTCCCTTTAGGTTTTACCCCAACAATGTTTTCATTAGTTTCGCTCACTCTCGAAATCAAGCATTTTACAGCAGGTTGGAGCAGCCTGTATCTCAGCACAGGAATAAGGTAGGGAAGAATTCTAAGGCTCATTTTGACTGCCTCCAGAAGTTAGATCAGATGGCAAATTGGATTTGGTGCTAGGTCTTTCCCTTTAGGTTTTACCCCAACAATGTTTTCATTAGTTTCGCTCACTCTCGAAATCAAGCATTTTACAGCAGGTTGGAGCAGCCTGTATCTCAGCACAGGAATAAGGTAGGGAAGAATTCTAAGGCTCATTTTGACTGCCTCCAGAAGTTAGATCAGATGGCAAATTGGATTTGGTGCTAGGTCTTTCCCTTTAGGTTTTACCCCAACAATGTTTTCATTAGTTTCGCTCACTCTCGAAATCAAGCATTTTACAGCAGGTTGGAGCAGCCTGTATCTCAGCACAGGAATAAGGTAGGGAAGAATTCTAAGGCTCATTTTGACTGCCTCCAGAAGTTAGATCAGATGGCAAATTGGATTTGGTGCTAGGTCTTTCCCTTTAGGTTTTACCCCAACAATGTTTTCATTAGTTTCGCTCACTCTCGAAATCAAGCATTTTACAGCAGGTTGGAGCAGCCTGTATCTCAGCACAGGAATAAGGTAGGGAAGAATTCTAAGGCTCATTTTGACTGCCTCCAGAAGTTAGATCAGATGGCAAATTGGATTTGGTGCTAGGTCTTTCCCTTTAGGTTTTACCCCAACAATGTTTTCATTAGTTTCGCTCACTCTCGAAATCAAGCATTTTACAGCAGGTTGGAGCAGCCTGTATCTCAGCACAGGAATAAGGTAGGGAAGAATTCTAAGGCTCATTTTGACTGCCTCCAGAAGTTAGATCAGATGGCAAATTGGATTTGGTGCTAGGTCTTTCCCTTTAGGTTTTACCCCAACAATGTTTTCATTAGTTTCGCTCACTCTCGAAATCAAGCATTTTACAGCAGGTTGGAGCAGCCTGTATCTCAGCACAGGAATAAGGTAGGGAAGAATTCTAAGGATCATTTTGACTGCCTCCAGAAGTTAGATCAGATGGCAAATTGGATTTGGTGCTAGGTCTTTCCCTTTAGGTTTTACCCCAACAATGTTTTCATTAGTTTCGCTCACTCTCGAAATCAAGCATTTTACAGCAGGTTGGAGCAGCCTGTATCTCAGCACAGGAATAAGGTAGGGAAGAATTCTAAGGCTCATTTTGACTGCCTCCAGAAGTTAGATCAGATGGCAAATTGGATTTGGTGCTAGGTCTTTCCCTTTAGGTTTTACCCCAACAATGTTTTCATTAGTTTCGCTCACTCTCGAAATCAAGCATTTTACAGCAGGTTGGAGCAGCCTGTATCTCAGCACAGGAATAAGGTAGGGAAGAATTCTAAGGCTCATTTTGACTGCCTCCAGAAGTTAGATCAGATGGCAAATTGGATTTGGTGCTAGGTCTTTCCCTTTAGGTTTTACCCCAACAATGTTTTCATTAGTTTCGCTCACTCTCGAAATCAAGCATTTTACAGCAGGTTGGAGCAGCCTGTATCTCAGCACAGGAATAAGGTAGGGAAGAATTCTAAGGCTCATTTTGACTGCCTCCAGAAGTTAGATCAGATGGCAAATTGGATTTGGTGCTAGGTCTTTCCCTTTAGGTTTTACCCCAACAATGTTTTCATTAGTTTCGCTCACTCTCGAAATCAAGCATTTTACAGCAGGTTGGAGCAGCCTGTATCTCAGCACAGGAATAAGGTAGGGAAGAATTCTAAGGATCATTTTGACTGCCTCCAGAAGTTAGATCAGATGGCAAATTGGATTTGGTGCTAGGTCTTTCCCTTTAGGTTTTACCCCAACAATGTTTTCATTAGTTTCGCTCACTCTCGAAATCAAGCATTTTACAGCAGGTTGGAGCAGCCTGTATCTCAGCACAGGAATAAGGTAGGGAAGAATTCTAAGGCTCATTTTGACTGCCTCCAGAAGTTAGATCAGATGGCAAATTGGATTTGGTGCTAGGTCTTTCCCTTTAGGTTTTACCCCAACAATGTTTTCATTAGTTTCGCTCACTCTCGAAATCAAGCATTTTACAGCAGGTTGGAGCAGCCTGTATCTCAGCACAGGAATAAGGTAGGGAAGAATTCTAAGGCTCATTTTGACTGCCTCCAGAAGTTAGATCAGATGGCAAATTGGATTTGGTGCTAGGTCTTTCCCTTTAGGTTTTACCCCAACAATGTTTTCATTAGTTTCGCTCACTCTCGAAATCAAGCATTTTACAGCAGGTTGGAGCAGCCTGTATCTCAGCACAGGAATAAGGTAGGGAAGAATTCTAAGGCTCATTTTGACTGCCTCCAGAAGTTAGATCAGATGGCAAATTGGATTTGGTGCTAGGTCTTTCCCTTTAGGTTTTACCCCAACAATGTTTTCATTAGTTTCGCTCACTCTCGAAATCAAGCATTTTACAGCAGGTTGGAGCAGCCTGTATCTCAGCACAGGAATAAGGTAGGGAAGAATTCTAAGGCTCATTTTGACTGCCTCCAGAAGTTAGATCAGATGGCAAATTGGATTTGGTGCTAGGTCTTTCCCTTTAGGTTTTACCCCAACAATGTTTTCATTAGTTTCGCTCACTCTCGAAATCAAGCATTTTACAGCAGGTTGGAGCAGCCTGTATCTCAGCACAGGAATAAGGTAGGGAAGAATTCTAAGGCTCATTTTGACTGCCTCCAGAAGTTAGATCAGATGGCAAATTGGATTTGGTGCTAGGTCTTTCCCTTTAGGTTTTACCCCAACAATGTTTTCATTAGTTTCGCTCACTCTCGAAATCAAGCATTTTACAGCAGGTTGGAGCAGCCTGTATCTCAGCACAGGAATAAGGTAGGGAAGAATTCTAAGGCTCATTTTGACTGCCTCCAGAAGTTAGATCAGATGGCAAATTGGATTTGGTGCTAGGTCTTTCCCTTTAGGTTTTACCCCAACAATGTTTTCATTAGTTTCGCTCACTCTCGAAATCAAGCATTTTACAGCAGGTTGGAGCAGCCTGTATCTCAGCACAGGAATAAGGTAGGGAAGAATTCTAAGGCTCATTTTGACTGCCTCCAGAAGTTAGATCAGATGGCAAATTGGATTTGGTGCTAGGTCTTTCCCTTTAGGTTTTACCCCAACAATGTTTTCATTAGTTTCGCTCACTCTCGAAATCAAGCATTTTACAGCAGGTTGGAGCAGCCTGTATCTCAGCACAGGAATAAGGTAGGGAAGAATTCTAAGGCTCATTTTGACTGCCTCCAGAAGTTAGATCAGATGGCAAATTGGATTTGGTGCTAGGTCTTTCCCTTTAGGTTTTACCCCAACAATGTTTTCATTAGTTTCGCTCACTCTCGAAATCAAGCATTTTACAGCAGGTTGGAGCAGCCTGTATCTCAGCACAGGAATAAGGTAGGGAAGAATTCTAAGGCTCATTTTGACTGCCTCCAGAAGTTAGATCAGATGGCAAATTGGATTTGGTGCTAGGTCTTTCCCTTTAGGTTTTACCCCAACAATGTTTTCATTAGTTTCGCTCACTCTCGAAATCAAGCATTTTACAGCAGGTTGGAGCAGCCTGTATCTCAGCACAGGAATAAGGTAGGGAAGAATTCTAAGGCTCATTTTGACTGCCTCCAGAAGTTAGATCAGATGGCAAATTGGATTTGGTGCTAGGTCTTTCCCTTTAGGTTTTACCCCAACAATGTTTTCATTAGTTTCGCTCACTCTCGAAATCAAGCATTTTACAGCAGGTTGGAGCAGCCTGTATCTCAGCACAGGAATAAGGTAGGGAAGAATTCTAAGGCTCATTTTGACTGCCTCCAGAAGTTAGATCAGATGGCAAATTGGATTTGGTGCTAGGTCTTTCCCTTTAGGTTTTACCCCAACAATGTTTTCATTAGTTTCGCTCACTCTCGAAATCAAGCATTTTACAGCAGGTTGGAGCAGCCTGTATCTCAGCACAGGAATAAGGTAGGGAAGAATTCTAAGGCTCATTTTGACTGCCTCCAGAAGTTAGATCAGATGGCAAATTGGATTTGGTGCTAGGTCTTTCCCTTTAGGTTTTACCCCAACAATGTTTTCATTAGTTTCGCTCACTCTCGAAATCAAGCATTTTACAGCAGGTTGGAGCAGCCTGTATCTCAGCACAGGAATAAGGTAGGGAAGAATTCTAAGGCTCATTTTGACTGCCTCCAGAAGTTAGATCAGATGGCAAATTGGATTTGGTGCTAGGTCTTTCCCTTTAGGTTTTACCCCAACAATGTTTTCATTAGTTTCGCTCACTCTCGAAATCAAGCATTTTACAGCAGGTTGGAGCAGCCTGTATCTCAGCACAGGAATAAGGTAGGGAAGAATTCTAAGGCTCATTTTGACTGCCTCCAGAAGTTAGATCAGATGGCAAATTGGATTTGGTGCTAGGTCTTTCCCTTTAGGTTTTACCCCAACAATGTTTTCATTAGTTTCGCTCACTCTCGAAATCAAGCATTTTACAGCAGGTTGGAGCAGCCTGTATCTCAGCACAGGAATAAGGTAGGGAAGAATTCTAAGGCTCATTTTGACTGCCTCCAGAAGTTAGATCAGATGGCAAATTGGATTTGGTGCTAGGTCTTTCCCTTTAGGTTTTACCCCAACAATGTTTTCATTAGTTTCGCTCACTCTCGAAATCAAGCATTTTACAGCAGGTTGGAGCAGCCTGTATCTCAGCACAGGAATAAGGTAGGGAAGAATTCTAAGGCTCATTTTGACTGCCTCCAGAAGTTAGATCAGATGGCAAATTGGATTTGGTGCTAGGTCTTTCCCTTTAGGTTTTACCCCAACAATGTTTTCATTAGTTTCGCTCACTCTCGAAATCAAGCATTTTACAGCAGGTTGGAGCAGCCTGTATCTCAGCACAGGAATAAGGTAGGGAAGAATTCTAAGGCTCATTTTGACTGCCTCCAGAAGTTAGATCAGATGGCAAATTGGATTTGGTGCTAGGTCTTTCCCTTTAGGTTTTACCCCAACAATGTTTTCATTAGTTTCGCTCACTCTCGAAATCAAGCATTTTACAGCAGGTTGGAGCAGCCTGTATCTCAGCACAGGAATAAGGTAGGGAAGAATTCTAAGGCTCATTTTGACTGCCTCCAGAAGTTAGATCAGATGGCAAATTGGATTTGGTGCTAGGTCTTTCCCTTTAGGTTTTACCCCAACAATGTTTTCATTAGTTTCGCTCACTCTCGAAATCAAGCATTTTACAGCAGGTTGGAGCAGCCTGTATCTCAGCACAGGAATAAGGTAGGGAAGAATTCTAAGGCTCATTTTGACTGCCTCCAGAAGTTAGATCAGATGGCAAATTGGATTTGGTGCTAGGTCTTTCCCTTTAGGTTTTACCCCAACAATGTTTTCATTAGTTTCGCTCACTCTCGAAATCAAGCATTTTACAGCAGGTTGGAGCAGCCTGTATCTCAGCACAGGAATAAGGTAGGGAAGAATTCTAAGGCTCATTTTGACTGCCTCCAGAAGTTAGATCAGATGGCAAATTGGATTTGGTGCTAGGTCTTTCCCTTTAGGTTTTACCCCAACAATGTTTTCATTAGTTTCGCTCACTCTCGAAATCAAGCATTTTACAGCAGGTTGGAGCAGCCTGTATCTCAGCACAGGAATAAGGTAGGGAAGAATTCTAAGGCTCATTTTGACTGCCTCCAGAAGTTAGATCAGATGGCAAATTGGATTTGGTGCTAGGTCTTTCCCTTTAGGTTTTACCCCAACAATGTTTTCATTAGTTTCGCTCACTCTCGAAATCAAGCATTTTACAGCAGGTTGGAGCAGCCTGTATCTCAGCACAGGAATAAGGTAGGGAAGAATTCTAAGGCTCATTTTGACTGCCTCCAGAAGTTAGATCAGATGGCAAATTGGATTTGGTGCTAGGTCTTTCCCTTTAGGTTTTACCCCAACAATGTTTTCATTAGTTTCGCTCACTCTCGAAATCAAGCATTTTACAGCAGGTTGGAGCAGCCTGTATCTCAGCACAGGAATAAGGTAGGGAAGAATTCTAAGGCTCATTTTGACTGCCTCCAGAAGTTAGATCAGATGGCAAATTGGATTTGGTGCTAGGTCTTTCCCTTTAGGTTTTACCCCAACAATGTTTTCATTAGTTTCGCTCACTCTCGAAATCAAGCATTTTACAGCAGGTTGGAGCAGCCTGTATCTCAGCACAGGAATAAGGTAGGGAAGAATTCTAAGGCTCATTTTGACTGCCTCCAGAAGTTAGATCAGATGGCAAATTGGATTTGGTGCTAGGTCTTTCCCTTTAGGTTTTACCCCAACAATGTTTTCATTAGTTTCGCTCACTCTCGAAATCAAGCATTTTACAGCAGGTTGGAGCAGCCTGTATCTCAGCACAGGAATAAGGTAGGGAAGAATTCTAAGGCTCATTTTGACTGCCTCCAGAAGTTAGATCAGATGGCAAATTGGATTTGGTGCTAGGTCTTTCCCTTTAGGTTTTACCCCAACAATGTTTTCATTAGTTTCGCTCACTCTCGAAATCAAGCATTTTACAGCAGGTTGGAGCAGCCTGTATCTCAGCACAGGAATAAGGTAGGGAAGAATTCTAAGGCTCATTTTGACTGCCTCCAGAAGTTAGATCAGATGGCAAATTGGATTTGGTGCTAGGTCTTTCCCTTTAGGTTTTACCCCAACAATGTTTTCATTAGTTTCGCTCACTCTCGAAATCAAGCATTTTACAGCAGGTTGGAGCAGCCTGTATCTCAGCACAGGAATAAGGTAGGGAAGAATTCTAAGGCTCATTTTGACTGCCTCCAGAAGTTAGATCAGATGGCAAATTGGATTTGGTGCTAGGTCTTTCCCTTTAGGTTTTACCCCAACAATGTTTTCATTAGTTTCGCTCACTCTCGAAATCAAGCATTTTACAGCAGGTTGGAGCAGCCTGTATCTCAGCACAGGAATAAGGTAGGGAAGAATTCTAAGGCTCATTTTGACTGCCTCCAGAAGTTAGATCAGATGGCAAATTGGATTTGGTGCTAGGTCTTTCCCTTTAGGTTTTACCCCAACAATGTTTTCATTAGTTTCGCTCACTCTCGAAATCAAGCATTTTACAGCAGGTTGGAGCAGCCTGTATCTCAGCACAGGAATAAGGTAGGGAAGAATTCTAAGGCTCATTTTGACTGCCTCCAGAAGTTAGATCAGATGGCAAATTGGATTTGGTGCTAGGTCTTTCCCTTTAGGTTTTACCCCAACAATGTTTTCATTAGTTTCGCTCACTCTCGAAATCAAGCATTTTACAGCAGGTTGGAGCAGCCTGTATCTCAGCACAGGAATAAGGTAGGGAAGAATTCTAAGGCTCATTTTGACTGCCTCCAGAAGTTAGATCAGATGGCAAATTGGATTTGGTGCTAGGTCTTTCCCTTTAGGTTTTACCCCAACAATGTTTTCATTAGTTTCGCTCACTCTCGAAATCAAGCATTTTACAGCAGGTTGGAGCAGCCTGTATCTCAGCACAGGAATAAGGTAGGGAAGAATTCTAAGGCTCATTTTGACTGCCTCCAGAAGTTAGATCAGATGGCAAATTGGATTTGGTGCTAGGTCTTTCCCTTTAGGTTTTACCCCAACAATGTTTTCATTAGTTTCGCTCACTCTCGAAATCAAGCATTTTACAGCAGGTTGGAGCAGCCTGTATCTCAGCACAGGAATAAGGTAGGGAAGAATTCTAAGGCTCATTTTGACTGCCTCCAGAAGTTAGATCAGATGGCAAATTGGATTTGGTGCTAGGTCTTTCCCTTTAGGTTTTACCCCAACAATGTTTTCATTAGTTTCGCTCACTCTCGAAATCAAGCATTTTACAGCAGGTTGGAGCAGCCTGTATCTCAGCACAGGAATAAGGTAGGGAAGAATTCTAAGGCTCATTTTGACTGCCTCCAGAAGTTAGATCAGATGGCAAATTGGATTTGGTGCTAGGTCTTTCCCTTTAGGTTTTACCCCAACAATGTTTTCATTAGTTTCGCTCACTCTCGAAATCAAGCATTTTACAGCAGGTTGGAGCAGCCTGTATCTCAGCACAGGAATAAGGTAGGGAAGAATTCTAAGGCTCATTTTGACTGCCTCCAGAAGTTAGATCAGATGGCAAATTGGATTTGGTGCTAGGTCTTTCCCTTTAGGTTTTACCCCAACAATGTTTTCATTAGTTTCGCTCACTCTCGAAATCAAGCATTTTACAGCAGGTTGGAGCAGCCTGTATCTCAGCACAGGAATAAGGTAGGGAAGAATTCTAAGGCTCATTTTGACTGCCTCCAGAAGTTAGATCAGATGGCAAATTGGATTTGGTGCTAGGTCTTTCCCTTTAGGTTTTACCCCAACAATGTTTTCATTAGTTTCGCTCACTCTCGAAATACAAGCATTTTACAGCAGGTTGGAGCAGCCTGTATCTCAGCACAGGAATAAGGTAGGGAAGAATTCTAAGGCTCATTTTGACTGCCTCCAGAAGTTAGATCAGATGGCAAATTGGATTTGGTGCTAGGTCTTTCCCTTTAGGTTTTACCCCAACAATGTTTTCATTAGTTTCGCTCACTCTCGAAATCAAGCATTTTACAGCAGGTTGGAGCAGCCTGTATCTCAGCACAGGAATAAGGTAGGGAAGAATTCTAAGGCTCATTTTGACTGCCTCCAGAAGTTAGATCAGATGGCAAATTGGATTTGGTGCTAGGTCTTTCCCTTTAGGTTTTACCCCAACAATGTTTTCATTAGTTTCGCTCACTCTCGAAATCAAGCATTTTACAGCAGGTTGGAGCAGCCTGTATCTCAGCACAGGAATAAGGTAGGGAAGAATTCTAAGGCTCATTTTGACTGCCTCCAGAAGTTAGATCAGATGGCAAATTGGATTTGGTGCTAGGTCTTTCCCTTTAGGTTTTACCCCAACAATGTTTTCATTAGTTTCGCTCACTCTCGAAATCAAGCATTTTACAGCAGGTTGGAGCAGCCTGTATCTCAGCACAGGAATAAGGTAGGGAAGAATTCTAAGGCTCATTTTGACTGCCTCCAGAAGTTAGATCAGATGGCAAATTGGATTTGGTGCTAGGTCTTTCCCTTTAGGTTTTACCCCAACAATGTTTTCATTAGTTTCGCTCACTCTCGAAATCAAGCATTTTACAGCAGGTTGGAGCAGCCTGTATCTCAGCACAGGAATAAGGTAGGGAAGAATTCTAAGGCTCATTTTGACTGCCTCCAGAAGTTAGATCAGATGGCAAATTGGATTTGGTGCTAGGTCTTTCCCTTTAGGTTTTACCCCAACAATGTTTTCATTAGTTTCGCTCACTCTCGAAATCAAGCATTTTACAGCAGGTTGGAGCAGCCTGTATCTCAGCACAGGAATAAGGTAGGGAAGAATTCTAAGGCTCATTTTGACTGCCTCCAGAAGTTAGATCAGATGGCAAATTGGATTTGGTGCTAGGTCTTTCCCTTTAGGTTTTACCCCAACAATGTTTTCATTAGTTTCGCTCACTCTCGAAATCAAGCATTTTACAGCAGGTTGGAGCAGCCTGTATCTCAGCACAGGAATAAGGTAGGGAAGAATTCTAAGGCTCATTTTGACTGCCTCCAGAAGTTAGATCAGATGGCAAATTGGATTTGGTGCTAGGTCTTTCCCTTTAGGTTTTACCCCAACAATGTTTTCATTAGTTTCGCTCACTCTCGAAATCAAGCATTTTACAGCAGGTTGGAGCAGCCTGTATCTCAGCACAGGAATAAGGTAGGGAAGAATTCTAAGGCTCATTTTGACTGCCTCCAGAAGTTAGATCAGATGGCAAATTGGATTTGGTGCTAGGTCTTTCCCTTTAGGTTTTACCCCAACAATGTTTTCATTAGTTTCGCTCACTCTCGAAATCAAGCATTTTACAGCAGGTTGGAGCAGCCTGTATCTCAGCACAGGAATAAGGTAGGGAAGAATTCTAAGGCTCATTTTGACTGCCTCCAGAAGTTAGATCAGATGGCAAATTGGATTTGGTGCTAGGTCTTTCCCTTTAGGTTTTACCCCAACAATGTTTTCATTAGTTTCGCTCACTCTCGAAATCAAGCATTTTACAGCAGGTTGGAGCAGCCTGTATCTCAGCACAGGAATAAGGTAGGGAAGAATTCTAAGGCTCATTTTGACTGCCTCCAGAAGTTAGATCAGATGGCAAATTGGATTTGGTGCTAGGTCTTTCCCTTTAGGTTTTACCCCAACAATGTTTTCATTAGTTTCGCTCACTCTCGAAATCAAGCATTTTACAGCAGGTTGGAGCAGCCTGTATCTCAGCACAGGAATAAGGTAGGGAAGAATTCTAAGGCTCATTTTGACTGCCTCCAGAAGTTAGATCAGATGGCAAATTGGATTTGGTGCTAGGTCTTTCCCTTTAGGTTTTACCCCAACAATGTTTTCATTAGTTTCGCTCACTCTCGAAATCAAGCATTTTACAGCAGGTTGGAGCAGCCTGTATCTCAGCACAGGAATAAGGTAGGGAAGAATTCTAAGGCTCATTTTGACTGCCTCCAGAAGTTAGATCAGATGGCAAATTGGATTTGGTGCTAGGTCTTTCCCTTTAGGTTTTACCCCAACAATGTTTTCATTAGTTTCGCTCACTCTCGAAATCAAGCATTTTACAGCAGGTTGGAGCAGCCTGTATCTCAGCACAGGAATAAGGTAGGGAAGAATTCTAAGGCTCATTTTGACTGCCTCCAGAAGTTAGATCAGATGGCAAATTGGATTTGGTGCTAGGTCTTTCCCTTTAGGTTTTACCCCAACAATGTTTTCATTAGTTTCGCTCACTCTCGAAATCAAGCATTTTACAGCAGGTTGGAGCAGCCTGTATCTCAGCACAGGAATAAGGTAGGGAAGAATTCTAAGGCTCATTTTGACTGCCTCCAGAAGTTAGATCAGATGGCAAATTGGATTTGGTGCTAGGTCTTTCCCTTTAGGTTTTACCCCAACAATGTTTTCATTAGTTTCGCTCACTCTCGAAATCAAGCATTTTACAGCAGGTTGGAGCAGCCTGTATCTCAGCACAGGAATAAGGTAGGGAAGAATTCTAAGGCTCATTTTGACTGCCTCCAGAAGTTAGATCAGATGGCAAATTGGATTTGGTGCTAGGTCTTTCCCTTTAGGTTTTACCCCAACAATGTTTTCATTAGTTTCGCTCACTCTCGAAATCAAGCATTTTACAGCAGGTTGGAGCAGCCTGTATCTCAGCACAGGAATAAGGTAGGGAAGAATTCTAAGGCTCATTTTGACTGCCTCCAGAAGTTAGATCAGATGGCAAATTGGATTTGGTGCTAGGTCTTTCCCTTTAGGTTTTACCCCAACAATGTTTTCATTAGTTTCGCTCACTCTCGAAATCAAGCATTTTACAGCAGGTTGGAGCAGCCTGTATCTCAGCACAGGAATAAGGTAGGGAAGAATTCTAAGGCTCATTTTGACTGCCTCCAGAAGTTAGATCAGATGGCAAATTGGATTTGGTGCTAGGTCTTTCCCTTTAGGTTTTACCCCAACAATGTTTTCATTAGTTTCGCTCACTCTCGAAATCAAGCATTTTACAGCAGGTTGGAGCAGCCTGTATCTCAGCACAGGAATAAGGTAGGGAAGAATTCTAAGGCTCATTTTGACTGCCTCCAGAAGTTAGATCAGATGGCAAATTGGATTTGGTGCTAGGTCTTTCCCTTTAGGTTTTACCCCAACAATGTTTTCATTAGTTTCGCTCACTCTCTAAAATCAAGCATTTTACAGCAGGTTGGAGCAGCCTGTATCTCAGCACAGGAATAAGGTAGGGAAGAATTCTAAGGATCATTTTGACTGCCTCCAGAAGTTAGATCAGATGGCAAATTGGATTTGGTGCTAGGTCTTTCCCTTTAGGTTTTACCCCAACAATGTTTTCATTAGTTTCGCTCACTCTCGAAATCAAGCATTTTACAGCAGGTTGGAGCAGCCTGTATCTCAGCACAGGAATAAGGTAGGGAAGAATTCTAAGGCTCATTTTGACTGCCTCCAGAAGTTAGATCAGATGGCAAATTGGATTTGGTGCTAGGTCTTTCCCTTTAGGTTTTACCCCAACAATGTTTTCATTAGTTTCGCTCACTCTCGAAATCAAGCATTTTACAGCAGGTTGGAGCAGCCTGTATCTCAGCACAGGAATAAGGTAGGGAAGAATTCTAAGGCTCATTTTGACTGCCTCCAGAAGTTAGATCAGATGGCAAATTGGATTTGGTGCTAGGTCTTTCCCTTTAGGTTTTACCCCAACAATGTTTTCATTAGTTTCGCTCACTCTCGAAATCAAGCATTTTACAGCAGGTTGGAGCAGCCTGTATCTCAGCACAGGAATAAGGTAGGGAAGAATTCTAAGGCTCATTTTGACTGCCTCCAGAAGTTAGATCAGATGGCAAATTGGATTTGGTGCTAGGTCTTTCCCTTTAGGTTTTACCCCAACAATGTTTTCATTAGTTTCGCTCACTCTCGAAATCAAGCATTTTACAGCAGGTTGGAGCAGCCTGTATCTCAGCACAGGAATAAGGTAGGGAAGAATTCTAAGGCTCATTTTGACTGCCTCCAGAAGTTAGATCAGATGGCAAATTGGATTTGGTGCTAGGTCTTTCCCTTTAGGTTTTACCCCAACAATGTTTTCATTAGTTTCGCTCACTCTCGAAATCAAGCATTTTACAGCAGGTTGGAGCAGCCTGTATCTCAGCACAGGAATAAGGTAGGGAAGAATTCTAAGGCTCATTTTGACTGCCTCCAGAAGTTAGATCAGATGGCAAATTGGATTTGGTGCTAGGTCTTTCCCTTTAGGTTTTACCCCAACAATGTTTTCATTAGTTTCGCTCACTCTCGAAATCAAGCATTTTACAGCAGGTTGGAGCAGCCTGTATCTCAGCACAGGAATAAGGTAGGGAAGAATTCTAAGGCTCATTTTGACTGCCTCCAGAAGTTAGATCAGATGGCAAATTGGATTTGGTGCTAGGTCTTTCCCTTTAGGTTTTACCCCAACAATGTTTTCATTAGTTTCGCTCACTCTCGAAATCAAGCATTTTACAGCAGGTTGGAGCAGCCTGTATCTCAGCACAGGAATAAGGTAGGGAAGAATTCTAAGGCTCATTTTGACTGCCTCCAGAAGTTAGATCAGATGGCAAATTGGATTTGGTGCTAGGTCTTTCCCTTTAGGTTTTACCCCAACAATGTTTTCATTAGTTTCGCTCACTCTCGAAATCAAGCATTTTACAGCAGGTTGGAGCAGCCTGTATCTCAGCACAGGAATAAGGTAGGGAAGAATTCTAAGGCTCATTTTGACTGCCTCCAGAAGTTAGATCAGATGGCAAATTGGATTTGGTGCTAGGTCTTTCCCTTTAGGTTTTACCCCAACAATGTTTTCATTAGTTTCGCTCACTCTCGAAATCAAGCATTTTACAGCAGGTTGGAGCAGCCTGTATCTCAGCACAGGAATAAGGTAGGGAAGAATTCTAAGGCTCATTTTGACTGCCTCCAGAAGTTAGATCAGATGGCAAATTGGATTTGGTGCTAGGTCTTTCCCTTTAGGTTTTACCCCAACAATGTTTTCATTAGTTTCGCTCACTCTCGAAATCAAGCATTTTACAGCAGGTTGGAGCAGCCTGTATCTCAGCACAGGAATAAGGTAGGGAAGAATTCTAAGGCTCATTTTGACTGCCTCCAGAAGTTAGATCAGATGGCAAATTGGATTTGGTGCTAGGTCTTTCCCTTTAGGTTTTACCCCAACAATGTTTTCATTAGTTTCGCTCACTCTCGAAATCAAGCATTTTACAGCAGGTTGGAGCAGCCTGTATCTCAGCACAGGAATAAGGTAGGGAAGAATTCTAAGGATCATTTTGACTGCCTCCAGAAGTTAGATCAGATGGCAAATTGGATTTGGTGCTAGGTCTTTCCCTTTAGGTTTTACCCCAACAATGTTTTCATTAGTTTCGCTCACTCTCGAAATCAAGCATTTTACAGCAGGTTGGAGCAGCCTGTATCTCAGCACAGGAATAAGGTAGGGAAGAATTCTAAGGCTCATTTTGACTGCCTCCAGAAGTTAGATCAGATGGCAAATTGGATTTGGTGCTAGGTCTTTCCCTTTAGGTTTTACCCCAACAATGTTTTCATTAGTTTCGCTCACTCTCGAAATCAAGCATTTTACAGCAGGTTGGAGCAGCCTGTATCTCAGCACAGGAATAAGGTAGGGAAGAATTCTAAGGCTCATTTTGACTGCCTCCAGAAGTTAGATCAGATGGCAAATTGGATTTGGTGCTAGGTCTTTCCCTTTAGGTTTTACCCCAACAATGTTTTCATTAGTTTCGCTCACTCTCGAAATCAAGCATTTTACAGCAGGTTGGAGCAGCCTGTATCTCAGCACAGGAATAAGGTAGGGAAGAATTCTAAGGCTCATTTTGACTGCCTCCAGAAGTTAGATCAGATGGCAAATTGGATTTGGTGCTAGGTCTTTCCCTTTAGGTTTTACCCCAACAATGTTTTCATTAGTTTCGCTCACTCTCGAAATCAAGCATTTTACAGCAGGTTGGAGCAGCCTGTATCTCAGCACAGGAATAAGGTAGGGAAGAATTCTAAGGCTCATTTTGACTGCCTCCAGAAGTTAGATCAGATGGCAAATTGGATTTGGTGCTAGGTCTTTCCCTTTAGGTTTTACCCCAACAATGTTTTCATTAGTTTCGCTCACTCTCGAAATCAAGCATTTTACAGCAGGTTGGAGCAGCCTGTATCTCAGCACAGGAATAAGGTAGGGAAGAATTCTAAGGCTCATTTTGACTGCCTCCAGAAGTTAGATCAGATGGCAAATTGGATTTGGTGCTAGGTCTTTCCCTTTAGGTTTTACCCCAACAATGTTTTCATTAGTTTCGCTCACTCTCGAAATCAAGCATTTTACAGCAGGTTGGAGCAGCCTGTATCTCAGCACAGGAATAAGGTAGGGAAGAATTCTAAGGCTCATTTTGACTGCCTCCAGAAGTTAGATCAGATGGCAAATTGGATTTGGTGCTAGGTCTTTCCCTTTAGGTTTTACCCCAACAATGTTTTCATTAGTTTCGCTCACTCTCGAAATCAAGCATTTTACAGCAGGTTGGAGCAGCCTGTATCTCAGCACAGGAATAAGGTAGGGAAGAATTCTAAGGCTCATTTTGACTGCCTCCAGAAGTTAGATCAGATGGCAAATTGGATTTGGTGCTAGGTCTTTCCCTTTAGGTTTTACCCCAACAATGTTTTCATTAGTTTCGCTCACTCTCGAAATCAAGCATTTTACAGCAGGTTGGAGCAGCCTGTATCTCAGCACAGGAATAAGGTAGGGAAGAATTCTAAGGCTCATTTTGACTGCCTCCAGAAGTTAGATCAGATGGCAAATTGGATTTGGTGCTAGGTCTTTCCCTTTAGGTTTTACCCCAACAATGTTTTCATTAGTTTCGCTCACTCTCGAAATCAAGCATTTTACAGCAGGTTGGAGCAGCCTGTATCTCAGCACAGGAATAAGGTAGGGAAGAATTCTAAGGCTCATTTTGACTGCCTCCAGAAGTTAGATCAGATGGCAAATTGGATTTGGTGCTAGGTCTTTCCCTTTAGGTTTTACCCCAACAATGTTTTCATTAGTTTCGCTCACTCTCGAAATCAAGCATTTTACAGCAGGTTGGAGCAGCCTGTATCTCAGCACAGGAATAAGGTAGGGAAGAATTCTAAGGCTCATTTTGACTGCCTCCAGAAGTTAGATCAGATGGCAAATTGGATTTGGTGCTAGGTCTTTCCCTTTAGGTTTTACCCCAACAATGTTTTCATTAGTTTCGCTCACTCTCGAAATCAAGCATTTTACAGCAGGTTGGAGCAGCCTGTATCTCAGCACAGGAATAAGGTAGGGAAGAATTCTAAGGCTCATTTTGACTGCCTCCAGAAGTTAGATCAGATGGCAAATTGGATTTGGTGCTAGGTCTTTCCCTTTAGGTTTTACCCCAACAATGTTTTCATTAGTTTCGCTCACTCTCGAAATCAAGCATTTTACAGCAGGTTGGAGCAGCCTGTATCTCAGCACAGGAATAAGGTAGGGAAGAATTCTAAGGCTCATTTTGACTGCCTCCAGAAGTTAGATCAGATGGCAAATTGGATTTGGTGCTAGGTCTTTCCCTTTAGGTTTTACCCCAACAATGTTTTCATTAGTTTCGCTCACTCTCGAAATCAAGCATTTTACAGCAGGTTGGAGCAGCCTGTATCTCAGCACAGGAATAAGGTAGGGAAGAATTCTAAGGCTCATTTTGACTGCCTCCAGAAGTTAGATCAGATGGCAAATTGGATTTGGTGCTAGGTCTTTCCCTTTAGGTTTTACCCCAACAATGTTTTCATTAGTTTCGCTCACTCTCGAAATCAAGCATTTTACAGCAGGTTGGAGCAGCCTGTATCTCAGCACAGGAATAAGGTAGGGAAGAATTCTAAGGCTCATTTTGACTGCCTCCAGAAGTTAGATCAGATGGCAAATTGGATTTGGTGCTAGGTCTTTCCCTTTAGGTTTTACCCCAACAATGTTTTCATTAGTTTCGCTCACTCTCGAAATCAAGCATTTTACAGCAGGTTGGAGCAGCCTGTATCTCAGCACAGGAATAAGGTAGGGAAGAATTCTAAGGCTCATTTTGACTGCCTCCAGAAGTTAGATCAGATGGCAAATTGGATTTGGTGCTAGGTCTTTCCCTTTAGGTTTTACCCCAACAATGTTTTCATTAGTTTCGCTCACTCTCGAAATCAAGCATTTTACAGCAGGTTGGAGCAGCCTGTATCTCAGCACAGGAATAAGGTAGGGAAGAATTCTAAGGCTCATTTTGACTGCCTCCAGAAGTTAGATCAGATGGCAAATTGGATTTGGTGCTAGGTCTTTCCCTTTAGGTTTTACCCCAACAATGTTTTCATTAGTTTCGCTCACTCTCGAAATCAAGCATTTTACAGCAGGTTGGAGCAGCCTGTATCTCAGCACAGGAATAAGGTAGGGAAGAATTCTAAGGCTCATTTTGACTGCCTCCAGAAGTTAGATCAGATGGCAAATTGGATTTGGTGCTAGGTCTTTCCCTTTAGGTTTTACCCCAACAATGTTTTCATTAGTTTCGCTCACTCTCGAAATCAAGCATTTTACAGCAGGTTGGAGCAGCCTGTATCTCAGCACAGGAATAAGGTAGGGAAGAATTCTAAGGCTCATTTTGACTGCCTCCAGAAGTTAGATCAGATGGCAAATTGGATTTGGTGCTAGGTCTTTCCCTTTAGGTTTTACCCCAACAATGTTTTCATTAGTTTCGCTCACTCTCGAAATCAAGCATTTTACAGCAGGTTGGAGCAGCCTGTATCTCAGCACAGGAATAAGGTAGGGAAGAATTCTAAGGCTCATTTTGACTGCCTCCAGAAGTTAGATCAGATGGCAAATTGGATTTGGTGCTAGGTCTTTCCCTTTAGGTTTTACCCCAACAATGTTTTCATTAGTTTCGCTCACTCTCGAAATCAAGCATTTTACAGCAGGTTGGAGCAGCCTGTATCTCAGCACAGGAATAAGGTAGGGAAGAATTCTAAGGCTCATTTTGACTGCCTCCAGAAGTTAGATCAGATGGCAAATTGGATTTGGTGCTAGGTCTTTCCCTTTAGGTTTTACCCCAACAATGTTTTCATTAGTTTCGCTCACTCTCGAAATCAAGCATTTTACAGCAGGTTGGAGCAGCCTGTATCTCAGCACAGGAATAAGGTAGGGAAGAATTCTAAGGCTCATTTTGACTGCCTCCAGAAGTTAGATCAGATGGCAAATTGGATTTGGTGCTAGGTCTTTCCCTTTAGGTTTTACCCCAACAATGTTTTCATTAGTTTCGCTCACTCTCGAAATCAAGCATTTTACAGCAGGTTGGAGCAGCCTGTATCTCAGCACAGGAATAAGGTAGGGAAGAATTCTAAGGCTCATTTTGACTGCCTCCAGAAGTTAGATCAGATGGCAAATTGGATTTGGTGCTAGGTCTTTCCCTTTAGGTTTTACCCCAACAATGTTTTCATTAGTTTCGCTCACTCTCGAAATCAAGCATTTTACAGCAGGTTGGAGCAGCCTGTATCTCAGCACAGGAATAAGGTAGGGAAGAATTCTAAGGCTCATTTTGACTGCCTCCAGAAGTTAGATCAGATGGCAAATTGGATTTGGTGCTAGGTCTTTCCCTTTAGGTTTTACCCCAACAATGTTTTCATTAGTTTCGCTCACTCTCGAAATCAAGCATTTTACAGCAGGTTGGAGCAGCCTGTATCTCAGCACAGGAATAAGGTAGGGAAGAATTCTAAGGCTCATTTTGACTGCCTCCAGAAGTTAGATCAGATGGCAAATTGGATTTGGTGCTAGGTCTTTCCCTTTAGGTTTTACCCCAACAATGTTTTCATTAGTTTCGCTCACTCTCGAAATCAAGCATTTTACAGCAGGTTGGAGCAGCCTGTATCTCAGCACAGGAATAAGGTAGGGAAGAATTCTAAGGCTCATTTTGACTGCCTCCAGAAGTTAGATCAGATGGCAAATTGGATTTGGTGCTAGGTCTTTCCCTTTAGGTTTTACCCCAACAATGTTTTCATTAGTTTCGCTCACTCTCGAAATCAAGCATTTTACAGCAGGTTGGAGCAGCCTGTATCTCAGCACAGGAATAAGGTAGGGAAGAATTCTAAGGCTCATTTTGACTGCCTCCAGAAGTTAGATCAGATGGCAAATTGGATTTGGTGCTAGGTCTTTCCCTTTAGGTTTTACCCCAACAATGTTTTCATTAGTTTCGCTCACTCTCGAAATCAAGCATTTTACAGCAGGTTGGAGCAGCCTGTATCTCAGCACAGGAATAAGGTAGGGAAGAATTCTAAGGCTCATTTTGACTGCCTCCAGAAGTTAGATCAGATGGCAAATTGGATTTGGTGCTAGGTCTTTCCCTTTAGGTTTTACCCCAACAATGTTTTCATTAGTTTCGCTCACTCTCGAAATCAAGCATTTTACAGCAGGTTGGAGCAGCCTGTATCTCAGCACAGGAATAAGGTAGGGAAGAATTCTAAGGCTCATTTTGACTGCCTCCAGAAGTTAGATCAGATGGCAAATTGGATTTGGTGCTAGGTCTTTCCCTTTAGGTTTTACCCCAACAATGTTTTCATTAGTTTCGCTCACTCTCGAAATCAAGCATTTTACAGCAGGTTGGAGCAGCCTGTATCTCAGCACAGGAATAAGGTAGGGAAGAATTCTAAGGCTCATTTTGACTGCCTCCAGAAGTTAGATCAGATGGCAAATTGGATTTGGTGCTAGGTCTTTCCCTTTAGGTTTTACCCCAACAATGTTTTCATTAGTTTCGCTCACTCTCGAAATCAAGCATTTTACAGCAGGTTGGAGCAGCCTGTATCTCAGCACAGGAATAAGGTAGGGAAGAATTCTAAGGCTCATTTTGACTGCCTCCAGAAGTTAGATCAGATGGCAAATTGGATTTGGTGCTAGGTCTTTCCCTTTAGGTTTTACCCCAACAATGTTTTCATTAGTTTCGCTCACTCTCGAAATCAAGCATTTTACAGCAGGTTGGAGCAGCCTGTATCTCAGCACAGGAATAAGGTAGGGAAGAATTCTAAGGCTCATTTTGACTGCCTCCAGAAGTTAGATCAGATGGCAAATTGGATTTGGTGCTAGGTCTTTCCCTTTAGGTTTTACCCCAACAATGTTTTCATTAGTTTCGCTCACTCTACGAAATCAAGCATTTTACAGCAGGTTGGAGCAGCCTGTATCTCAGCACAGGAATAAGGTAGGGAAGAATTCTAAGGCTCATTTTGACTGCCTCCAGAAGTTAGATCAGATGGCAAATTGGATTTGGTGCTAGGTCTTTCCCTTTAGGTTTTACCCCAACAATGTTTTCATTAGTTTCGCTCACTCTCGAAATCAAGCATTTTACAGCAGGTTGGAGCAGCCTGTATCTCAGCACAGGAATAAGGTAGGGAAGAATTCTAAGGCTCATTTTGACTGCCTCCAGAAGTTAGATCAGATGGCAAATTGGATTTGGTGCTAGGTCTTTCCCTTTAGGTTTTACCCCAACAATGTTTTCATTAGTTTCGCTCACTCTCGAAATCAAGCATTTTACAGCAGGTTGGAGCAGCCTGTATCTCAGCACAGGAATAAGGTAGGGAAGAATTCTAAGGCTCATTTTGACTGCCTCCAGAAGTTAGATCAGATGGCAAATTGGATTTGGTGCTAGGTCTTTCCCTTTAGGTTTTACCCCAACAATGTTTTCATTAGTTTCGCTCACTCTCGAAATCAAGCATTTTACAGCAGGTTGGAGCAGCCTGTATCTCAGCACAGGAATAAGGTAGGGAAGAATTCTAAGGCTCATTTTGACTGCCTCCAGAAGTTAGATCAGATGGCAAATTGGATTTGGTGCTAGGTCTTTCCCTTTAGGTTTTACCCCAACAATGTTTTCATTAGTTTCGCTCACTCTCGAAATCAAGCATTTTACAGCAGGTTGGAGCAGCCTGTATCTCAGCACAGGAATAAGGTAGGGAAGAATTCTAAGGCTCATTTTGACTGCCTCCAGAAGTTAGATCAGATGGCAAATTGGATTTGGTGCTAGGTCTTTCCCTTTAGGTTTTACCCCAACAATGTTTTCATTAGTTTCGCTCACTCTCGAAATCAAGCATTTTACAGCAGGTTGGAGCAGCCTGTATCTCAGCACAGGAATAAGGTAGGGAAGAATTCTAAGGCTCATTTTGACTGCCTCCAGAAGTTAGATCAGATGGCAAATTGGATTTGGTGCTAGGTCTTTCCCTTTAGGTTTTACCCCAACAATGTTTTCATTAGTTTCGCTCACTCTCGAAATCAAGCATTTTACAGCAGGTTGGAGCAGCCTGTATCTCAGCACAGGAATAAGGTAGGGAAGAATTCTAAGGCTCATTTTGACTGCCTCCAGAAGTTAGATCAGATGGCAAATTGGATTTGGTGCTAGGTCTTTCCCTTTAGGTTTTACCCCAACAATGTTTTCATTAGTTTCGCTCACTCTCGAAATCAAGCATTTTACAGCAGGTTGGAGCAGCCTGTATCTCAGCACAGGAATAAGGTAGGGAAGAATTCTAAGGCTCATTTTGACTGCCTCCAGAAGTTAGATCAGATGGCAAATTGGATTTGGTGCTAGGTCTTTCCCTTTAGGTTTTACCCCAACAATGTTTTCATTAGTTTCGCTCACTCTCGAAATCAAGCATTTTACAGCAGGTTGGAGCAGCCTGTATCTCAGCACAGGAATAAGGTAGGGAAGAATTCTAAGGCTCATTTTGACTGCCTCCAGAAGTTAGATCAGATGGCAAATTGGATTTGGTGCTAGGTCTTTCCCTTTAGGTTTTACCCCAACAATGTTTTCATTAGTTTCGCTCACTCTCGAAATCAAGCATTTTACAGCAGGTTGGAGCAGCCTGTATCTCAGCACAGGAATAAGGTAGGGAAGAATTCTAAGGCTCATTTTGACTGCCTCCAGAAGTTAGATCAGATGGCAAATTGGATTTGGTGCTAGGTCTTTCCCTTTAGGTTTTACCCCAACAATGTTTTCATTAGTTTCGCTCACTCTCGAAATCAAGCATTTTACAGCAGGTTGGAGCAGCCTGTATCTCAGCACAGGAATAAGGTAGGGAAGAATTCTAAGGCTCATTTTGACTGCCTCCAGAAGTTAGATCAGATGGCAAATTGGATTTGGTGCTAGGTCTTTCCCTTTAGGTTTTACCCCAACAATGTTTTCATTAGTTTCGCTCACTCTCGAAATCAAGCATTTTACAGCAGGTTGGAGCAGCCTGTATCTCAGCACAGGAATAAGGTAGGGAAGAATTCTAAGGCTCATTTTGACTGCCTCCAGAAGTTAGATCAGATGGCAAATTGGATTTGGTGCTAGGTCTTTCCCTTTAGGTTTTACCCCAACAATGTTTTCATTAGTTTCGCTCACTCTCGAAATCAAGCATTTTACAGCAGGTTGGAGCAGCCTGTATCTCAGCACAGGAATAAGGTAGGGAAGAATTCTAAGGCTCATTTTGACTGCCTCCAGAAGTTAGATCAGATGGCAAATTGGATTTGGTGCTAGGTCTTTCCCTTTAGGTTTTACCCCAACAATGTTTTCATTAGTTTCGCTCACTCTCGAAATCAAGCATTTTACAGCAGGTTGGAGCAGCCTGTATCTCAGCACAGGAATAAGGTAGGGAAGAATTCTAAGGCTCATTTTGACTGCCTCCAGAAGTTAGATCAGATGGCAAATTGGATTTGGTGCTAGGTCTTTCCCTTTAGGTTTTACCCCAACAATGTTTTCATTAGTTTCGCTCACTCTCGAAATCAAGCATTTTACAGCAGGTTGGAGCAGCCTGTATCTCAGCACAGGAATAAGGTAGGGAAGAATTCTAAGGCTCATTTTGACTGCCTCCAGAAGTTAGATCAGATGGCAAATTGGATTTGGTGCTAGGTCTTTCCCTTTAGGTTTTACCCCAACAATGTTTTCATTAGTTTCGCTCACTCTCGAAATCAAGCATTTTACAGCAGGTTGGAGCAGCCTGTATCTCAGCACAGGAATAAGGTAGGGAAGAATTCTAAGGCTCATTTTGACTGCCTCCAGAAGTTAGATCAGATGGCAAATTGGATTTGGTGCTAGGTCTTTCCCTTTAGGTTTTACCCCAACAATGTTTTCATTATTCGCTCACTCTCGAAATCAAGCATTTTACAGCAGGTTGGAGCAGCCTGTATCTCAGCACAGGAATAAGGTAGGGAAGAATTCTAAGGCTCATTTTGACTGCCTCCAGAAGTTAGATCAGATGGCAAATTGGATTTGGTGCTAGGTCTTTCCCTTTAGGTTTTACCCCAACAATGTTTTCATTAGTTTCGCTCACTCTCGAAATCAAGCATTTTACAGCAGGTTGGAGCAGCCTGTATCTCAGCACAGGAATAAGGTAGGGAAGAATTCCTAAGGCTCATTTTGACTGCCTCCAGAAGTTAGATCAGATGGCAAATTGGATTTGGTGCTAGGTCTTTCCCTTTAGGTTTTACCCCAACAATGTTTTCATTAGTTTCGCTCACTCTCGAAATCAAGCATTTTACAGCAGGTTGGAGCAGCCTGTATCTCAGCACAGGAATAAGGTAGGGAAGAATTCTAAGGCTCATTTTGACTGCCTCCAGAAGTTAGATCAGATGGCAAATTGGATTTGGTGCTAGGTCTTTCCCTTTAGGTTTTACCCCAACAATGTTTTCATTAGTTTCGCTCACTCTCGAAATCAAGCATTTTACAGCAGGTTGGAGCAGCCTGTATCTCAGCACAGGAATAAGGTAGGGAAGAATTCTAAGGCTCATTTTGACTGCCTCCAGAAGTTAGATCAGATGGCAAATTGGATTTGGTGCTAGGTCTTTCCCTTTAGGTTTTACCCCAACAATGTTTTCATTAGTTTCGCTCACTCTCGAAATCAAGCATTTTACAGCAGGTTGGAGCAGCCTGTATCTCAGCACAGGAATAAGGTAGGGAAGAATTCTAAGGCTCATTTTGACTGCCTCCAGAAGTTAGATCAGATGGCAAATTGGATTTGGTGCTAGGTCTTTCCCTTTAGGTTTTACCCCAACAATGTTTTCATTAGTTTCGCTCACTCTCGAAATCAAGCATTTTACAGCAGGTTGGAGCAGCCTGTATCTCAGCACAGGAATAAGGTAGGGAAGAATTCTAAGGATCATTTTGACTGCCTCCAGAAGTTAGATCAGATGGCAAATTGGATTTGGTGCTAGGTCTTTCCCTTTAGGTTTTACCCCAACAATGTTTTCATTAGTTTCGCTCACTCTCGAAATCAAGCATTTTACAGCAGGTTGGAGCAGCCTGTATCTCAGCACAGGAATAAGGTAGGGAAGAATTCTAAGGCTCATTTTGACTGCCTCCAGAAGTTAGATCAGATGGCAAATTGGATTTGGTGCTAGGTCTTTCCCTTTAGGTTTTACCCCAACAATGTTTTCATTAGTTTCGCTCACTCTCGAAATCAAGCATTTTACAGCAGGTTGGAGCAGCCTGTATCTCAGCACAGGAATAAGGTAGGGAAGAATTCTAAGGCTCATTTTGACTGCCTCCAGAAGTTAGATCAGATGGCAAATTGGATTTGGTGCTAGGTCTTTCCCTTTAGGTTTTACCCCAACAATGTTTTCATTAGTTTCGCTCACTCTCGAAATCAAGCATTTTACAGCAGGTTGGAGCAGCCTGTATCTCAGCACAGGAATAAGGTAGGGAAGAATTCTAAGGCTCATTTTGACTGCCTCCAGAAGTTAGATCAGATGGCAAATTGGATTTGGTGCTAGGTCTTTCCCTTTAGGTTTTACCCCAACAATGTTTTCATTAGTTTCGCTCACTCTCGAAATCAAGCATTTTACAGCAGGTTGGAGCAGCCTGTATCTCAGCACAGGAATAAGGTAGGGAAGAATTCTAAGGCTCATTTTGACTGCCTCCAGAAGTTAGATCAGATGGCAAATTGGATTTGGTGCTAGGTCTTTCCCTTTAGGTTTTACCCCAACAATGTTTTCATTAGTTTCGCTCACTCTCGAAATCAAGCATTTTACAGCAGGTTGGAGCAGCCTGTATCTCAGCACAGGAATAAGGTAGGGAAGAATTCTAAGGCTCATTTTGACTGCCTCCAGAAGTTAGATCAGATGGCAAATTGGATTTGGTGCTAGGTCTTTCCCTTTAGGTTTTACCCCAACAATGTTTTCATTAGTTTCGCTCACTCTCGAAATCAAGCATTTTACAGCAGGTTGGAGCAGTCTGTATCTCAGCACAGGAATAAGGTAGGGAAGAATTCTAAGGCTCATTTTGACTGCCTCCAGAAGTTAGATCAGATGGCAAATTGGATTTGGTGCTAGGTCTTTCCCTTTAGGTTTTACCCCAACAATGTTTTCATTAGTTTCGCTCACTCTCGAAATCAAGCATTTTACAGCAGGTTGGAGCAGCCTGTATCTCAGCACAGGAATAAGGTAGGGAAGAATTCAAATGCTCATTTTGACTGCCTCCAGAAGTTAGATCAGATGGCAAATTGGATTTGGTGCTAGGTCTTTCCCTTTAGGTTTTACCCCAACAATGTTTTCATTAGTTTCGCTCACTCTCGAAATCAAGCATTTTACAGCAGGTTGGAGCAGCCTGTATCTCAGCACAGGAATAAGGTAGGGAAGAATTCTAAGGCTCATTTTGACTGCCTCCAGAAGTTAGATCAGATGGCAAATTGGATTTGGTGCTAGGTCTTTCCCTTTAGGTTTTACCCCAACAATGTTTTCATTAGTTTCGCTCACTCTCGAAATCAAGCATTTTACAGCAGGTTGGAGCAGCCTGTATCTCAGCACAGGAATAAGGTAGGGAAGAATTCTAAGGCTCATTTTGACTGCCTCCAGAAGTTAGATCAGATGGCAAATTGGATTTGGTGCTAGGTCTTTCCCTTTAGGTTTTACCCCAACAATGTTTTCATTAGTTTCGCTCACTCTCGAAATCAAGCATTTTACAGCAGGTTGGAGCAGCCTGTATCTCAGCACAGGAATAAGGTAGGGAAGAATTCTAAGGCTCATTTTGACTGCCTCCAGAAGTTAGATCAGATGGCAAATTGGATTTGGTGCTAGGTCTTTCCCTTTAGGTTTTACCCCAACAATGTTTTCATTAGTTTCGCTCACTCTCGAAATCAAGCATTTTACAGCAGGTTGGAGCAGCCTGTATCTCAGCACAGGAATAAGGTAGGGAAGAATTCTAAGGCTCATTTTGACTGCCTCCAGAAGTTAGATCAGATGGCAAATTGGATTTGGTGCTAGGTCTTTCCCTTTAGGTTTTACCCCAACAATGTTTTCATTAGTTTCGCTCACTCTCGAAATCAAGCATTTTACAGCAGGTTGGAGCAGCCTGTATCTCAGCACAGGAATAAGGTAGGGAAGAATTCTAAGGCTCATTTTGACTGCCTCCAGAAGTTAGATCAGATGGCAAATTGGATTTGGTGCTAGGTCTTTCCCTTTAGGTTTTACCCCAACAATGTTTTCATTAGTTTCGCTCACTCTCGAAATCAAGCATTTTACAGCAGGTTGGAGCAGCCTGTATCTCAGCACAGGAATAAGGTAGGGAAGAATTCTAAGGCTCATTTTGACTGCCTCCAGAAGTTAGATCAGATGGCAAATTGGATTTGGTGCTAGGTCTTTCCCTTTAGGTTTTACCCCAACAATGTTTTCATTAGTTTCGCTCACTCTCGAAATCAAGCATTTTACAGCAGGTTGGAGCAGCCTGTATCTCAGCACAGGAATAAGGTAGGGAAGAATTCTAAGGCTCATTTTGACTGCCTCCAGAAGTTAGATCAGATGGCAAATTGGATTTGGTGCTAGGTCTTTCCCTTTAGGTTTTACCCCAACAATGTTTTCATTAGTTTCGCTCACTCTCGAAATCAAGCATTTTACAGCAGGTTGGAGCAGCCTGTATCTCAGCACAGGAATAAGGTAGGGAAGAATTCTAAGGCTCATTTTGACTGCCTCCAGAAGTTAGATCAGATGGCAAATTGGATTTGGTGCTAGGTCTTTCCCTTTAGGTTTTACCCCAACAATGTTTTCATTAGTTTCGCTCACTCTCGAAATCAAGCATTTTACAGCAGGTTGGAGCAGCCTGTATCTCAGCACAGGAATAAGGTAGGGAAGAATTCTAAGGCTCATTTTGACTGCCTCCAGAAGTTAGATCAGATGGCAAATTGGATTTGGTGCTAGGTCTTTCCCTTTAGGTTTTACCCCAACAATGTTTTCATTAGTTTCGCTCACTCTCGAAATCAAGCATTTTACAGCAGGTTGGAGCAGCCTGTATCTCAGCACAGGAATAAGGTAGGGAAGAATTCTAAGGCTCATTTTGACTGCCTCCAGAAGTTAGATCAGATGGCAAATTGGATTTGGTGCTAGGTCTTTCCCTTTAGGTTTTACCCCAACAATGTTTTCATTAGTTTCGCTCACTCTCGAAATCAAGCATTTTACAGCAGGTTGGAGCAGCCTGTATCTCAGCACAGGAATAAGGTAGGGAAGAATTCTAAGGCTCATTTTGACTGCCTCCAGAAGTTAGATCAGATGGCAAATTGGATTTGGTGCTAGGTCTTTCCCTTTAGGTTTTACCCCAACAATGTTTTCATTAGTTTCGCTCACTCTCGAAATCAAGCATTTTACAGCAGGTTGGAGCAGCCTGTATCTCAGCACAGGAATAAGGTAGGGAAGAATTCTAAGGCTCATTTTGACTGCCTCCAGAAGTTAGATCAGATGGCAAATTGGATTTGGTGCTAGGTCTTTCCCTTTAGGTTTTACCCCAACAATGTTTTCATTAGTTTCGCTCACTCTCGAAATCAAGCATTTTACAGCAGGTTGGAGCAGCCTGTATCTCAGCACAGGAATAAGGTAGGGAAGAATTCTAAGGCTCATTTTGACTGCCTCCAGAAGTTAGATCAGATGGCAAATTGGATTTGGTGCTAGGTCTTTCCCTTTAGGTTTTACCCCAACAATGTTTTCATTAGTTTCGCTCACTCTCGAAATCAAGCATTTTACAGCAGGTTGGAGCAGCCTGTATCTCAGCACAGGAATAAGGTAGGGAAGAATTCTAAGGCTCATTTTGACTGCCTCCAGAAGTTAGATCAGATGGCAAATTGGATTTGGTGCTAGGTCTTTCCCTTTAGGTTTTACCCCAACAATGTTTTCATTAGTTTCGCTCACTCTCGAAATCAAGCATTTTACAGCAGGTTGGAGCAGCCTGTATCTCAGCACAGGAATAAGGTAGGGAAGAATTCTAAGGCTCATTTTGACTGCCTCCAGAAGTTAGATCAGATGGCAAATTGGATTTGGTGCTAGGTCTTTCCCTTTAGGTTTTACCCCAACAATGTTTTCATTAGTTTCGCTCACTCTCGAAATCAAGCATTTTACAGCAGGTTGGAGCAGCCTGTATCTCAGCACAGGAATAAGGTAGGGAAGAATTCTAAGGCTCATTTTGACTGCCTCCAGAAGTTAGATCAGATGGCAAATTGGATTTGGTGCTAGGTCTTTCCCTTTAGGTTTTACCCCAACAATGTTTTCATTAGTTTCGCTCACTCTCGAAATCAAGCATTTTACAGCAGGTTGGAGCAGCCTGTATCTCAGCACAGGAATAAGGTAGGGAAGAATTCTAAGGCTCATTTTGACTGCCTCCAGAAGTTAGATCAGATGGCAAATTGGATTTGGTGCTAGGTCTTTCCCTTTAGGTTTTACCCCAACAATGTTTTCATTAGTTTCGCTCACTCTCGAAATCAAGCATTTTACAGCAGGTTGGAGCAGCCTGTATCTCAGCACAGGAATAAGGTAGGGAAGAATTCTAAGGCTCATTTTGACTGCCTCCAGAAGTTAGATCAGATGGCAAATTGGATTTGGTGCTAGGTCTTTCCCTTTAGGTTTTACCCCAACAATGTTTTCATTAGTTTCGCTCACTCTCGAAATCAAGCATTTTACAGCAGGTTGGAGCAGCCTGTATCTCAGCACAGGAATAAGGTAGGGAAGAATTCTAAGGCTCATTTTGACTGCCTCCAGAAGTTAGATCAGATGGCAAATTGGATTTGGTGCTAGGTCTTTCCCTTTAGGTTTTACCCCAACAATGTTTTCATTAGTTTCGCTCACTCTCGAAATCAAGCATTTTACAGCAGGTTGGAGCAGCCTGTATCTCAGCACAGGAATAAGGTAGGGAAGAATTCTAAGGCTCATTTTGACTGCCTCCAGAAGTTAGATCAGATGGCAAATTGGATTTGGTGCTAGGTCTTTCCCTTTAGGTTTTACCCCAACAATGTTTTCATTAGTTTCGCTCACTCTCGAAATCAAGCATTTTACAGCAGGTTGGAGCAGCCTGTATCTCAGCACAGGAATAAGGTAGGGAAGAATTCTAAGGCTCATTTTGACTGCCTCCAGAAGTTAGATCAGATGGCAAATTGGATTTGGTGCTAGGTCTTTCCCTTTAGGTTTTACCCCAACAATGTTTTCATTAGTTTCGCTCACTCTCGAAATCAAGCATTTTACAGCAGGTTGGAGCAGCCTGTATCTCAGCACAGGAATAAGGTAGGGAAGAATTCTAAGGCTCATTTTGACTGCCTCCAGAAGTTAGATCAGATGGCAAATTGGATTTGGTGCTAGGTCTTTCCCTTTAGGTTTTACCCCAACAATGTTTTCATTAGTTTCGCTCACTCTCGAAATCAAGCATTTTACAGCAGGTTGGAGCAGCCTGTATCTCAGCACAGGAATAAGGTAGGGAAGAATTCTAAGGCTCATTTTGACTGCCTCCAGAAGTTAGATCAGATGGCAAATTGGATTTGGTGCTAGGTCTTTCCCTTTAGGTTTTACCCCAACAATGTTTTCATTAGTTTCGCTCACTCTCGAAATCAAGCATTTTACAGCAGGTTGGAGCAGCCTGTATCTCAGCACAGGAATAAGGTAGGGAAGAATTCTAAGGCTCATTTTGACTGCCTCCAGAAGTTAGATCAGATGGCAAATTGGATTTGGTGCTAGGTCTTTCCCTTTAGGTTTTACCCCAACAATGTTTTCATTAGTTTCGCTCACTCTCGAAATCAAGCATTTTACAGCAGGTTGGAGCAGCCTGTATCTCAGCACAGGAATAAGGTAGGGAAGAATTCTAAGGCTCATTTTGACTGCCTCCAGAAGTTAGATCAGATGGCAAATTGGATTTGGTGCTAGGTCTTTCCCTTTAGGTTTTACCCCAACAATGTTTTCATTAGTTTCGCTCACTCTCGAAATCAAGCATTTTACAGCAGGTTGGAGCAGCCTGTATCTCAGCACAGGAATAAGGTAGGGAAGAATTCTAAGGCTCATTTTGACTGCCTCCAGAAGTTAGATCAGATGGCAAATTGGATTTGGTGCTAGGTCTTTCCCTTTAGGTTTTACCCCAACAATGTTTTCATTAGTTTCGCTCACTCTCGAAATCAAGCATTTTACAGCAGGTTGGAGCAGCCTGTATCTCAGCACAGGAATAAGGTAGGGAAGAATTCTAAGGCTCATTTTGACTGCCTCCAGAAGTTAGATCAGATGGCAAATTGGATTTGGTGCTAGGTCTTTCCCTTTAGGTTTTACCCCAACAATGTTTTCATTAGTTTCGCTCACTCTCGAAATCAAGCATTTTACAGCAGGTTGGAGCAGCCTGTATCTCAGCACAGGAATAAGGTAGGGAAGAATTCTAAGGCTCATTTTGACTGCCTCCAGAAGTTAGATCAGATGGCAAATTGGATTTGGTGCTAGGTCTTTCCCTTTAGGTTTTACCCCAACAATGTTTTCATTAGTTTCGCTCACTCTCGAAATCAAGCATTTTACAGCAGGTTGGAGCAGCCTGTATCTCAGCACAGGAATAAGGTAGGGAAGAATTCTAAGGCTCATTTTGACTGCCTCCAGAAGTTAGATCAGATGGCAAATTGGATTTGGTGCTAGGTCTTTCCCTTTAGGTTTTACCCCAACAATGTTTTCATTAGTTTCGCTCACTCTCGAAATCAAGCATTTTACAGCAGGTTGGAGCAGCCTGTATCTCAGCACAGGAATAAGGTAGGGAAGAATTCTAAGGCTCATTTTGACTGCCTCCAGAAGTTAGATCAGATGGCAAATTGGATTTGGTGCTAGGTCTTTCCCTTTAGGTTTTACCCCAACAATGTTTTCATTAGTTTCGCTCACTCTCGAAATCAAGCATTTTACAGCAGGTTGGAGCAGCCTGTATCTCAGCACAGGAATAAGGTAGGGAAGAATTCTAAGGCTCATTTTGACTGCCTCCAGAAGTTAGATCAGATGGCAAATTGGATTTGGTGCTAGGTCTTTCCCTTTAGGTTTTACCCCAACAATGTTTTCATTAGTTTCGCTCACTCTCGAAATCAAGCATTTTACAGCAGGTTGGAGCAGCCTGTATCTCAGCACAGGAATAAGGTAGGGAAGAATTCTAAGGCTCATTTTGACTGCCTCCAGAAGTTAGATCAGATGGCAAATTGGATTTGGTGCTAGGTCTTTCCCTTTAGGTTTTACCCCAACAATGTTTTCATTAGTTTCGCTCACTCTCGAAATCAAGCATTTTACAGCAGGTTGGAGCAGCCTGTATCTCAGCACAGGAATAAGGTAGGGAAGAATTCTAAGGCTCATTTTGACTGCCTCCAGAAGTTAGATCAGATGGCAAATTGGATTTGGTGCTAGGTCTTTCCCTTTAGGTTTTACCCCAACAATGTTTTCATTAGTTTCGCTCACTCTCGAAATCAAGCATTTTACAGCAGGTTGGAGCAGCCTGTATCTCAGCACAGGAATAAGGTAGGGAAGAATTCTAAGGCTCATTTTGACTGCCTCCAGAAGTTAGATCAGATGGCAAATTGGATTTGGTGCTAGGTCTTTCCCTTTAGGTTTTACCCCAACAATGTTTTCATTAGTTTCGCTCACTCTCGAAATCAAGCATTTTACAGCAGGTTGGAGCAGCCTGTATCTCAGCACAGGAATAAGGTAGGGAAGAATTCTAAGGCTCATTTTGACTGCCTCCAGAAGTTAGATCAGATGGCAAATTGGATTTGGTGCTAGGTCTTTCCCTTTAGGTTTTACCCCAACAATGTTTTCATTAGTTTCGCTCACTCTCGAAATCAAGCATTTTACAGCAGGTTGGAGCAGCCTGTATCTCAGCACAGGAATAAGGTAGGGAAGAATTCTAAGGCTCATTTTGACTGCCTCCAGAAGTTAGATCAGATGGCAAATTGGATTTGGTGCTAGGTCTTTCCCTTTAGGTTTTACCCCAACAATGTTTTCATTAGTTTCGCTCACTCTCGAAATCAAGCATTTTACAGCAGGTTGGAGCAGCCTGTATCTCAGCACAGGAATAAGGTAGGGAAGAATTGTAAGGCTCATTTTGACTGCCTCCAGAAGTTAGATCAGATGGCAAATTGGATTTGGTGCTAGGTCTTTCCCTTTAGGTTTTACCCCAACAATGTTTTCATTAGTTTCGCTCACTCTCGAAATCAAGCATTTTACAGCAGGTTGGAGCAGCCTGTATCTCAGCACAGGAATAAGGTAGGGAAGAATTCTAAGGCTCATTTTGACTGCCTCCAGAAGTTAGATCAGATGGCAAATTGGATTTGGTGCTAGGTCTTTCCCTTTAGGTTTTACCCCAACAATGTTTTCATTAGTTTCGCTCACTCTCGAAATCAAGCATTTTACAGCAGGTTGGAGCAGCCTGTATCTCAGCACAGGAATAAGGTAGGGAAGAATTCTAAGGCTCATTTTGACTGCCTCCAGAAGTTAGATCAGATGGCAAATTGGATTTGGTGCTAGGTCTTTCCCTTTAGGTTTTACCCCAACAATGTTTTCATTAGTTTCGCTCACTCTCGAAATCAAGCATTTTACAGCAGGTTGGAGCAGCCTGTATCTCAGCACAGGAATAAGGTAGGGAAGAATTCTAAGGCTCATTTTGACTGCCTCCAGAAGTTAGATCAGATGGCAAATTGGATTTGGTGCTAGGTCTTTCCCTTTAGGTTTTACCCCAACAATGTTTTCATTAGTTTCGCTCACTCTCGAAATCAAGCATTTTACAGCAGGTTGGAGCAGCCTGTATCTCAGCACAGGAATAAGGTAGGGAAGAATTCTAAGGCTCATTTTGACTGCCTCCAGAAGTTAGATCAGATGGCAAATTGGATTTGGTGCTAGGTCTTTCCCTTTAGGTTTTACCCCAACAATGTTTTCATTAGTTTCGCTCACTCTCGAAATCAAGCATTTTACAGCAGGTTGGAGCAGCCTGTATCTCAGCACAGGAATAAGGTAGGGAAGAATTCTAAGGCTCATTTTGACTGCCTCCAGAAGTTAGATCAGATGGCAAATTGGATTTGGTGCTAGGTCTTTCCCTTTAGGTTTTACCCCAACAATGTTTTCATTAGTTTCGCTCACTCTCGAAATCAAGCATTTTACAGCAGGTTGGAGCAGCCTGTATCTCAGCACAGGAATAAGGTAGGGAAGAATTCTAAGGCTCATTTTGACTGCCTCCAGAAGTTAGATCAGATGGCAAATTGGATTTGGTGCTAGGTCTTTCCCTTTAGGTTTTACCCCAACAATGTTTTCATTAGTTTCGCTCACTCTCGAAATCAAGCATTTTACAGCAGGTTGGAGCAGCCTGTATCTCAGCACAGGAATAAGGTAGGGAAGAATTCTAAGGCTCATTTTGACTGCCTCCAGAAGTTAGATCAGATGGCAAATTGGATTTGGTGCTAGGTCTTTCCCTTTAGGTTTTACCCCAACAATGTTTTCATTAGTTTCGCTCACTCTCGAAATCAAGCATTTTACAGCAGGTTGGAGCAGCCTGTATCTCAGCACAGGAATAAGGTAGGGAAGAATTCTAAGGCTCATTTTGACTGCCTCCAGAAGTTAGATCAGATGGCAAATTGGATTTGGTGCTAGGTCTTTCCCTTTAGGTTTTACCCCAACAATGTTTTCATTAGTTTCGCTCACTCTCGAAATCAAGCATTTTACAGCAGGTTGGAGCAGCCTGTATCTCAGCACAGGAATAAGGTAGGGAAGAATTCTAAGGCTCATTTTGACTGCCTCCAGAAGTTAGATCAGATGGCAAATTGGATTTGGTGCTAGGTCTTTCCCTTTAGGTTTTACCCCAACAATGTTTTCATTAGTTTCGCTCACTCTCGAAATCAAGCATTTTACAGCAGGTTGGAGCAGCCTGTATCTCAGCACAGGAATAAGGTAGGGAAGAATTCTAAGGCTCATTTTGACTGCCTCCAGAAGTTAGATCAGATGGCAAATTGGATTTGGTGCTAGGTCTTTCCCTTTAGGTTTTACCCCAACAATGTTTTCATTAGTTTCGCTCACTCTCGAAATCAAGCATTTTACAGCAGGTTGGAGCAGCCTGTATCTCAGCACAGGAATAAGGTAGGGAAGAATTCTAAGGATCATTTTGACTGCCTCCAGAAGTTAGATCAGATGGCAAATTGGATTTGGTGCTAGGTCTTTCCCTTTAGGTTTTACCCCAACAATGTTTTCATTAGTTTCGCTCACTCTCGAAATCAAGCATTTTACAGCAGGTTGGAGCAGCCTGTATCTCAGCACAGGAATAAGGTAGGGAAGAATTCTAAGGCTCATTTTGACTGCCTCCAGAAGTTAGATCAGATGGCAAATTGGATTTGGTGCTAGGTCTTTCCCTTTAGGTTTTACCCCAACAATGTTTTCATTAGTTTCGCTCACTCTCGAAATCAAGCATTTTACAGCAGGTTGGAGCAGCCTGTATCTCAGCACAGGAATAAGGTAGGGAAGAATTCTAAGGATCATTTTGACTGCCTCCAGAAGTTAGATCAGATGGCAAATTGGATTTGGTGCTAGGTCTTTCCCTTTAGGTTTTACCCCAACAATGTTTTCATTAGTTTCGCTCACTCTCGAAATCAAGCATTTTACAGCAGGTTGGAGCAGCCTGTATCTCAGCACAGGAATAAGGTAGGGAAGAATTCTAAGGCTCATTTTGACTGCCTCCAGAAGTTAGATCAGATGGCAAATTGGATTTGGTGCTAGGTCTTTCCCTTTAGGTTTTACCCCAACAATGTTTTCATTAGTTTCGCTCACTCTCGAAATCAAGCATTTTACAGCAGGTTGGAGCAGCCTGTATCTCAGCACAGGAATAAGGTAGGGAAGAATTCTAAGGCTCATTTTGACTGCCTCCAGAAGTTAGATCAGATGGCAAATTGGATTTGGTGCTAGGTCTTTCCCTTTAGGTTTTACCCCAACAATGTTTTCGTTAGTTTCGCTCACTCTCGAAATCAAGCATTTCACAGCAGGTTGGAGCAGCCTGTATCTCAGCACAGGAATAAGGTAGGGAAGAATTCTAAGGCTCATTTTGACTGCCTCCAGAAGTTAGATCAGATGGCAAATTGGATTTGGTGCTAGGTCTTTCCCTTTAGGTTTTACCCCAACAATGTTTTCATTAGTTTCGCTCACTCTCGAAATCAAGCATTTTACAGCAGGTTGGAGCAGCCTGTATCTCAGCACAGGAATAAGGTAGGGAAGAATTCTAAGGCTCATTTTGACTGCCTCCAGAAGTTAGATCAGATGGCAAATTGGATTTGGTGCTAGGTCTTTCCCTTTAGGTTTTACCCCAACAATGTTTTCATTAGTTTCGCTCACTCTCGAAATCAAGCATTTTACAGCAGGTTGGAGCAGCCTGTATCTCAGCACAGGAATAAGGTAGGGAAGAATTCTAAGGCTCATTTTGACTGCCTCCAGAAGTTAGATCAGATGGCAAATTGGATTTGGTGCTAGGTCTTTCCCTTTAGGTTTTACCCCAACAATGTTTTCATTAGTTTCGCTCACTCTCGAAATCAAGCATTTTACAGCAGGTTGGAGCAGCCTGTATCTCAGCACAGGAATAAGGTAGGGAAGAATTCTAAGGCTCATTTTGACTGCCTCCAGAAGTTAGATCAGATGGCAAATTGGATTTGGTGCTAGGTCTTTCCCTTTAGGTTTTACCCCAACAATGTTTTCATTAGTTTCGCTCACTCTCGAAATCAAGCATTTTACAGCAGGTTGGAGCAGCCTGTATCTCAGCACAGGAATAAGGTAGGGAAGAATTCTAAGGCTCATTTTGACTGCCTCCAGAAGTTAGATCAGATGGCAAATTGGATTTGGTGCTAGGTCTTTCCCTTTAGGTTTTACCCCAACAATGTTTTCATTAGTTTCGCTCACTCTCGAAATCAAGCATTTTACAGCAGGTTGGAGCAGCCTGTATCTCAGCACAGGAATAAGGTAGGGAAGAATTCTAAGGCTCATTTTGACTGCCTCCAGAAGTTAGATCAGATGGCAAATTGGATTTGGTGCTAGGTCTTTCCCTTTAGGTTTTACCCCAACAATGTTTTCATTAGTTTCGCTCACTCTCGAAATCAAGCATTTTACAGCAGGTTGGAGCAGCCTGTATCTCAGCACAGGAATAAGGTAGGGAAGAATTCTAAGGATCATTTTGACTGCCTCCAGAAGTTAGATCAGATGGCAAATTGGATTTGGTGCTAGGTCTTTCCCTTTAGGTTTTACCCCAACAATGTTTTCATTAGTTTCGCTCACTCTCGAAATCAAGCATTTTACAGCAGGTTGGAGCAGCCTGTATCTCAGCACAGGAATAAGGTAGGGAAGAATTCTAAGGCTCATTTTGACTGCCTCCAGAAGTTAGATCAGATGGCAAATTGGATTTGGTGCTAGGTCTTTCCCTTTAGGTTTTACCCCAACAATGTTTTCATTAGTTTCGCTCACTCTCGAAATCAAGCATTTTACAGCAGGTTGGAGCAGCCTGTATCTCAGCACAGGAATAAGGTAGGGAAGAATTCTAAGGCTCATTTTGACTGCCTCCAGAAGTTAGATCAGATGGCAAATTGGATTTGGTGCTAGGTCTTTCCCTTTAGGTTTTACCCCAACAATGTTTTCATTAGTTTCGCTCACTCTCGAAATCAAGCATTTTACAGCAGGTTGGAGCAGCCTGTATCTCAGCACAGGAATAAGGTAGGGAAGAATTCAAATGCTCATTTTGACTGCCTCCAGAAGTTAGATCAGATGGCAAATTGGATTTGGTGCTAGGTCTTTCCCTTTAGGTTTTACCCCAACAATGTTTTCATTAGTTTCGCTCACTCTCGAAATCAAGCATTTTACAGCAGGTTGGAGCAGCCTGTATCTCAGCACAGGAATAAGGTAGGGAAGAATTCTAAGGATCATTTTGACTGCCTCCAGAAGTTAGATCAGATGGCAAATTGGATTTGGTGCTAGGTCTTTCCCTTTAGGTTTTACCCCAACAATGTTTTCATTAGTTTCGCTCACTCTCGAAATCAAGCATTTTACAGCAGGTTGGAGCAGCCTGTATCTCAGCACAGGAATAAGGTAGGGAAGAATTCTAAGGCTCATTTTGACTGCCTCCAGAAGTTAGATCAGATGGCAAATTGGATTTGGTGCTAGGTCTTTCCCTTTAGGTTTTACCCCAACAATGTTTTCATTAGTTTCGCTCACTCTCGAAATCAAGCATTTTACAGCAGGTTGGAGCAGCCTGTATCTCAGCACAGGAATAAGGTAGGGAAGAATTCTAAGGCTCATTTTGACTGCCTCCAGAAGTTAGATCAGATGGCAAATTGGATTTGGTGCTAGGTCTTTCCCTTTAGGTTTTACCCCAACAATGTTTTCATTAGTTTCGCTCACTCTCGAAATCAAGCATTTTACAGCAGGTTGGAGCAGCCTGTATCTCAGCACAGGAATAAGGTAGGGAAGAATTCAAATGCTCATTTTGACTGCCTCCAGAAGTTAGATCAGATGGCAAATTGGATTTGGTGCTAGGTCTTTCCCTTTAGGTTTTACCCCAACAATGTTTTCATTAGTTTCGCTCACTCTCGAAATCAAGCATTTTACAGCAGGTTGGAGCAGCCTGTATCTCAGCACAGGAATAAGGTAGGGAAGAATTCTAAGGCTCATTTTGACTGCCTCCAGAAGTTAGATCAGATGGCAAATTGGATTTGGTGCTAGGTCTTTCCCTTTAGGTTTTACCCCAACAATGTTTTCATTAGTTTCGCTCACTCTCGAAATCAAGCATTTTACAGCAGGTTGGAGCAGCCTGTATCTCAGCACAGGAATAAGGTAGGGAAGAATTCTAAGGCTCATTTTGACTGCCTCCAGAAGTTAGATCAGATGGCAAATTGGATTTGGTGCTAGGTCTTTCCCTTTAGGTTTTACCCCAACAATGTTTTCATTAGTTTCGCTCACTCTCGAAATCAAGCATTTTACAGCAGATTGGAGCAGCCTGTATCTCAGCACAGGAATAAGGTAGGGAAGAATTCTAAGGCTCATTTTGACTGCCTCCAGAAGTTAGATCAGATGGCAAATTGGATTTGGTGCTAGGTCTTTCCCTTTAGGTTTTACCCCAACAATGTTTTCATTAGTTTCGCTCACACTCGAAATCAAGCATTTTACAGCAGGTTGGAGCAGCCTGTATCTCAGCACACGAATAAGGTAGGGAAGAATTCTAAGGATCATTTTGACTGCCTCCAGAAGTTAGATCAGATGGCAAATTGGATTTGGTGCTAGGTCTTTCCCTTTAGGTTTTACCCCAACAATGTTTTCATTAGTTTCGCTCACTCTCGAAATCAAGCATTTTACAGCAGGTTGGAGCAGCCTGTATCTCAGCACAGGAATAAGGTAGGGAAGAATTCTAAGGATCATTTTGACTGCCTCCAGAAGTTAGATCAGATGGCAAATTGGATTTGGTGCTAGGTCTTTCCCTTTAGGTTTTACCCCAACAATGTTTTCATTAGTTTCGCTCACTCTCGAAATCAAGCATTTTACAGCAGGTTGGAGCAGCCTGTATCTCAGCACAGGAATAAGGTAGGGAAGAATTCTAAGGCTCATTTTGACTGCCTCCAGAAGTTAGATCAGATGGCAAATTGGATTTGGTGCTAGGTCTTTCCCTTTAGGTTTTACCCCAACAATGTTTTCATTAGTTTCGCTCACTCTCGAAATCAAGCATTTTACAGCAGGTTGGAGCAGCCTGTATCTCAGCACAGGAATAAGGTAGGGAAGAATTCTAAGGCTCATTTTGACTGCCTCCAGAAGTTAGATCAGATGGCAAATTGGATTTGGTGCTAGGTCTTTCCCTTTAGGTTTTACCCCAACAATGTTTTCATTAGTTTCGCTCACTCTCGAAATCAAGCATTTTACAGCAGGTTGGAGCAGCCTGTATCTCAGCACAGGAATAAGGTAGGGAAGAATTCTAAGGCTCATTTTGACTGCCTCCAGAAGTTAGATCAGATGGCAAATTGGATTTGGTGCTAGGTCTTTCCCTTTAGGTTTTACCCCAACAATGTTTTCATTAGTTTCGCTCACTCTCGAAATCAAGCATTTTACAGCAGGTTGGAGCAGCCTGTATCTCAGCACAGGAATAAGGTAGGGAAGAATTCTAAGGATCATTTTGACTGCCTCCAGAAGTTAGATAGATGGCAAATTGGATTTGGTGCTAGGTCTTTCCCTTTAGGTTTTACCCCAACAATGTTTTCATTAGTTTCGCTCACTCTCGAAATCAAGCATTTTACAGCAGGTTGGAGCAGCCTGTATCTCAGCACAGGAATAAGGTAGGGAAGAATTCTAAGGCTCATTTTGACTGCCTCCAGAAGTTAGATCAGATGGCAAATTGGATTTGGTGCTAGGTCTTTCCCTTTAGGTTTTACCCCAACAATGTTTTCATTAGTTTCGCTCACTCTCGAAATCAAGCATTTTACAGCAGGTTGGAGCAGCCTGTATCTCAGCACAGGAATAAGGTAGGGAAGAATTCTAAGGCTCATTTTGACTGCCTCCAGAAGTTAGATCAGATGGCAAATTGGATTTGGTGCTAGGTCTTTCCCTTTAGGTTTTACCCCAACAATGTTTTCATTAGTTTCGCTCACTCTCGAAATCAAGCATTTTACAGCAGGTTGGAGCAGCCTGTATCTCAGCACAGGAATAAGGTAGGGAAGAATTCAAATGCTCATTTTGACTGCCTCCAGAAGTTAGATCAGATGGCAAATTGGATTTGGTGCTAGGTCTTTCCCTTTAGGTTTTACCCCAACAATGTTTTCATTAGTTTCGCTCACTCTCAAAATCAAGCATTTTACAGCAGGTTGGAGCAGCCTGTATCTCAGCACAGGAATAAGGTAGGGAAGAATTGTAAGGCTCATTTTGACTGCCTCCAGAAGTTAGATCAGATGGCAAATTGGATTTGGTGCTAGGTCTTTCCCTTTAGGTTTTACCCCAACAATGTTTTCATTAGTTTCGCTCACTCTCGAAATCAAGCATTTTACAGCAGGTTGGAGCAGCCTGTATCTCAGCACAGGAATAAGGTAGGGAAGAATTCTAAGGCTCATTTTGACTGCCTCCAGAAGTTAGATCAGATGGCAAATTGGATTTGGTGCTAGGTCTTTCCCTTTAGGTTTTACCCCAACAATGTTTTCATTAGTTTCGCTCACTCTCGAAATCAAGCATTTTACAGCAGATTGGAGCAGCCTGTATCTCAGCACAGGAATAAGGTAGGGAAGAATTCTAAGGCTCATTTTGACTGCCTCCAGAAGTTAGATCAGATGGCAAATTGGATTTGGTGCTAGGTCTTTCCCTTTAGGTTTTACCCCAACAATGTTTTCATTAGTTTCGCTCACACTCGAAATCAAGCATTTTACAGCAGGTTGGAGCAGCCTGTATCTCAGCACAGGAATAAGGTAGGGAAGAATTCTAAGGATCATTTTGACTGCCTCCAGAAGTTAGATCAGATGGCAAATTGGATTTGGTGCTAGGTCTTTCCCTTTAGGTTTTACCCCAACAATGTTTTCATTAGTTTCGCTCACTCTCGAAATCAAGCATTTTACAGCAGGTTGGAGCAGCCTGTATCTCAGCACAGGAATAAGGTAGGGAAGAATTCTAAGGATCATTTTGACTGCCTCCAGAAGTTAGATCAGATGGCAAATTGGATTTGGTGCTAGGTCTTTCCCTTTAGGTTTTACCCCAACAATGTTTTCATTAGTTTCGCTCACTCTCGAAATCAAGCATTTTACAGCAGGTTGGAGCAGCCTGTATCTCAGCACAGGAATAAGGTAGGGAAGAATTCTAAGGCTCATTTTGACTGCCTCCAGAAGTTAGATCAGATGGCAAATTGGATTTGGTGCTAGGTCTTTCCCTTTAGGTTTTACCCCAACAATGTTTTCATTAGTTTCGCTCACTCTCGAAATCAAGCATTTTACAGCAGGTTGGAGCAGCCTGTATCTCAGCACAGGAATAAGGTAGGGAAGAATTCTAAGGCTCATTTTGACTGCCTCCAGAAGTTAGATCAGATGGCAAATTGGATTTGGTGCTAGGTCTTTCCCTTTAGGTTTTACCCCAACAATGTTTTCATTAGTTTCGCTCACTCTCGAAATCAAGCATTTTACAGCAGGTTGGAGCAGCCTGTATCTCAGCACAGGAATAAGGTAGGGAAGAATTCTAAGGATCATTTTGACTGCCTCCAGAAGTTAGATAGATGGCAAATTGGATTTGGTGCTAGGTCTTTCCCTTTAGGTTTTACCCCAACAATGTTTTCATTAGTTTCGCTCACTCTCGAAATCAAGCATTTTACAGCAGGTTGGAGCAGCCTGTATCTCAGCACAGGAATAAGGTAGGGAAGAATTCTAAGGCTCATTTTGACTGCCTCCAGAAGTTAGATCAGATGGCAAATTGGATTTGGTGCTAGGTCTTTCCCTTTAGGTTTTACCCCAACAATGTTTTCATTAGTTTCGCTCACTCTCGAAATCAAGCATTTTACAGCAGGTTGGAGCAGCCTGTATCTCAGCACAGGAATGAGGTAGGGAAGAATTCTAAGGATCATTTTGACTGCCTCCAGAAGTTAGATCAGATGGCAAATTGGATTTGGTGCTAGGTCTTTCCCTTTAGGTTTTACCCCAACAATGTTTTCATTAGTTTCGCTCACTCTCGAAATCAAGCATTTTACAGCAGGTTGGAGCAGCCTGTATCTCAGCACAGGAATAAGGTAGGGAAGAATTCTAAGGATCATTTTGACTGCCTCCAGAAGTTAGATCAGATGGCAAATTGGATTTGGTGCTAGGTCTTTCCCTTTAGGTTTTACCCCAACAATGTTTTCATTAGTTTCGCTCACTCTCGAAATCAAGCATTTTACAGCAGGTTGGAGCAGCCTGTATCTCAGCACAGGAATAAGGTAGGGAAGAATTCTAAGGCTCATTTTGACTGCCTCCAGAAGTTAGATCAGATGGCAAATTGGATTTGGTGCTAGGTCTTTCCCTTTAGGTTTTACCCCAACAATGTTTTCATTAGTTTCGCTCACTCTCGAAATCAAGCATTTTACAGCAGGTTGGAGCAGCCTGTATCTCAGCACAGGAATAAGGTAGGGAAGAATTCTAAGGCTCATTTTGACTGCCTCCAGAAGTTAGATCAGATGGCAAATTGGATTTGGTGCTAGGTCTTTCCCTTTAGGTTTTACCCCAACAATGTTTTCATTAGTTTCGCTCACTCTCGAAATCAAGCATTTTACAGCAGGTTGGAGCAGCCTGTATCTCAGCACAGGAATAAGGTAGGGAAGAATTCTAAGGCTCATTTTGACTGCCTCCAGAAGTTAGATCAGATGGCAAATTGGATTTGGTGCTAGGTCTTTCCCTTTAGGTTTTACCCCAACAATGTTTTCATTAGTTTCGCTCACTCTCGAAATCAAGCATTTTACAGCAGGTTGGAGCAGCCTGTATCTCAGCACAGGAATAAGGTAGGGAAGAATTCTAAGGCTCATTTTGACTGCCTCCAGAAGTTAGATCAGATGGCAAATTGGATTTGGTGCTAGGTCTTTCCCTTTAGGTTTTACCCCAACAATGTTTTCATTAGTTTCGCTCACTCTCGAAATCAAGCATTTTACAGCAGGTTGGAGCAGCCTGTATCTCAGCACAGGAATAAGGTAGGGAAGAATTCTAAGGCTCATTTTGACTGCCTCCAGAAGTTAGATCAGATGGCAAATTGGATTTGGTGCTAGGTCTTTCCCTTTAGGTTTTACCCCAACAATGTTTTCATTAGTTTCGCTCACTCTCGAAATCAAGCATTTTACAGCAGGTTGGAGCAGCCTGTATCTCAGCACAGGAATAAGGTAGGGAAGAATTCTAAGGCTCATTTTGACTGCCTCCAGAAGTTAGATCAGATGGCAAATTGGATTTGGTGCTAGGTCTTTCCCTTTAGGTTTTACCCCAACAATGTTTTCATTAGTTTCGCTCACTCTCGAAATCAAGCATTTTACAGCAGGTTGGAGCAGCCTGTATCTCAGCACAGGAATAAGGTAGGGAAGAATTCTAAGGCTCATTTTGACTGCCTCCAGAAGTTAGATCAGATGGCAAATTGGATTTGGTGCTAGGTCTTTCCCTTTAGGTTTTACCCCAACAATGTTTTCATTAGTTTCGCTCACTCTCGAAATCAAGCATTTTACAGCAGGTTGGAGCAGCCTGTATCTCAGCACAGGAATAAGGTAGGGAAGAATTCTAAGGCTCATTTTGACTGCCTCCAGAAGTTAGATCAGATGGCAAATTGGATTTGGTGCTAGGTCTTTCCCTTTAGGTTTTACCCCAACAATGTTTTCATTAGTTTCGCTCACTCTCGAAATCAAGCATTTTACAGCAGGTTGGAGCAGCCTGTATCTCAGCACAGGAATAAGGTAGGGAAGAATTCTAAGGCTCATTTTGACTGCCTCCAGAAGTTAGATCAGATGGCAAATTGGATTTGGTGCTAGGTCTTTCCCTTTAGGTTTTACCCCAACAATGTTTTCATTAGTTTCGCTCACTCTCGAAATCAAGCATTTTACAGCAGGTTGGAGCAGCCTGTATCTCAGCACAGGAATAAGGTAGGGAAGAATTCTAAGGCTCATTTTGACTGCCTCCAGAAGTTAGATCAGATGGCAAATTGGATTTGGTGCTAGGTCTTTCCCTTTAGGTTTTACCCCAACAATGTTTTCATTAGTTTCGCTCACTCTCGAAATCAAGCATTTTACAGCAGGTTGGAGCAGCCTGTATCTCAGCACAGGAATAAGGTAGGGAAGAATTCTAAGGCTCATTTTGACTGCCTCCAGAAGTTAGATCAGATGGCAAATTGGATTTGGTGCTAGGTCTTTCCCTTTAGGTTTTACCCCAACAATGTTTTCATTAGTTTCGCTCACTCTCGAAATCAAGCATTTTACAGCAGGTTGGAGCAGCCTGTATCTCAGCACAGGAATAAGGTAGGGAAGAATTCTAAGGCTCATTTTGACTGCCTCCAGAAGTTAGATCAGATGGCAAATTGGATTTGGTGCTAGGTCTTTCCCTTTAGGTTTTACCCCAACAATGTTTTCATTAGTTTCGCTCACTCTCGAAATCAAGCATTTTACAGCAGGTTGGAGCAGCCTGTATCTCAGCACAGGAATAAGGTAGGGAAGAATTCTAAGGCTCATTTTGACTGCCTCCAGAAGTTAGATCAGATGGCAAATTGGATTTGGTGCTAGGTCTTTCCCTTTAGGTTTTACCCCAACAATGTTTTCATTAGTTTCGCTCACTCTCGAAATCAAGCATTTTACAGCAGGTTGGAGCAGCCTGTATCTCAGCACAGGAATAAGGTAGGGAAGAATTCTAAGGCTCATTTTGACTGCCTCCAGAAGTTAGATCAGATGGCAAATTGGATTTGGTGCTAGGTCTTTCCCTTTAGGTTTTACCCCAACAATGTTTTCATTAGTTTCGCTCACTCTCGAAATCAAGCATTTTACAGCAGGTTGGAGCAGCCTGTATCTCAGCACAGGAATAAGGTAGGGAAGAATTCTAAGGATCATTTTGACTGCCTCCAGAAGTTAGATCAGATGGCAAATTGGATTTGGTGCTAGGTCTTTCCCTTTAGGTTTTACCCCAACAATGTTTTCATTAGTTTCGCTCACTCTCGAAATCAAGCATTTTACAGCAGGTTGGAGCAGCCTGTATCTCAGCACAGGAATAAGGTAGGGAAGAATTCTAAGGATCATTTTGACTGCCTCCAGAAGTTAGATCAGATGGCAAATTGGATTTGGTGCTAGGTCTTTCCCTTTAGGTTTTACCCCAACAATGTTTTCATTAGTTTCGCTCACTCTCGAAATCAAGCATTTTACAGCAGGTTGGAGCAGCCTGTATCTCAGCACAGGAATAAGGTAGGGAAGAATTCTAAGGCTCATTTTGACTGCCTCCAGAAGTTAGATCAGATGGCAAATTGGATTTGGTGCTAGGTCTTTCCCTTTAGGTTTTACCCCAACAATGTTTTCATTAGTTTCGCTCACTCTCGAAATCAAGCATTTTACAGCAGGTTGGAGCAGCCTGTATCTCAGCACAGGAATAAGGTAGGGAAGAATTCTAAGGCTCATTTTGACTGCCTCCAGAAGTTAGATCAGATGGCAAATTGGATTTGGTGCTAGGTCTTTCCCTTTAGGTTTTACCCCAACAATGTTTTCATTAGTTTCGCTCACTCTCGAAATCAAGCATTTTACAGCAGGTTGGAGCAGCCTGTATCTCAGCACAGGAATAAGGTAGGGAAGAATTCTAAGGCTCATTTTGACTGCCTCCAGAAGTTAGATCAGATGGCAAATTGGATTTGGTGCTAGGTCTTTCCCTTTAGGTTTTACCCCAACAATGTTTTCATTAGTTTCGCTCACTCTCGAAATCAAGCATTTTACAGCAGGTTGGAGCAGCCTGTATCTCAGCACAGGAATAAGGTAGGGAAGAATTCTAAGGATCATTTTGACTGCCTCCAGAAGTTAGATCAGATGGCAAATTGGATTTGGTGCTAGGTCTTTCCCTTTAGGTTTTACCCCAACAATGTTTTCATTAGTTTCGCTCACTCTCGAAATCAAGCATTTTACAGCAGGTTGGAGCAGCCTGTATCTCAGCACAGGAATAAGGTAGGGAAGAATTCTAAGGCTCATTTTGACTGCCTCCAGAAGTTAGATCAGATGGCAAATTGGATTTGGTGCTAGGTCTTTCCCTTTAGGTTTTACCCCAACAATGTTTTCATTAGTTTCGCTCACTCTCGAAATCAAGCATTTTACAGCAGGTTGGAGCAGCCTGTATCTCAGCACAGGAATAAGGTAGGGAAGAATTCTAAGGCTCATTTTGACTGCCTCCAGAAGTTAGATCAGATGGCAAATTGGATTTGGTGCTAGGTCTTTCCCTTTAGGTTTTACCCCAACAATGTTTTCATTAGTTTCGCTCACTCTCGAAATCAAGCATTTTACAGCAGGTTGGAGCAGCCTGTATCTCAGCACAGGAATAAGGTAGGGAAGAATTCTAAGGCTCATTTTGACTGCCTCCAGAAGTTAGATCAGATGGCAAATTGGATTTGGTGCTAGGTCTTTCCCTTTAGGTTTTACCCCAACAATGTTTTCATTAGTTTCGCTCACCTCTCGAAATCAAGCATTTTACAGCAGGTTGGAGCAGCCTGTATCTCAGCACAGGAATAAGGTAGGGAAGAATTCTAAGGCTCATTTTGACTGCCTCCAGAAGTTAGATCAGATGGCAAATTGGATTTGGTGCTAGGTCTTTCCCTTTAGGTTTTACCCCAACAATGTTTTCATTAGTTTCGCTCACTCTCGAAATCAAGCATTTTACAGCAGGTTGGAGCAGCCTGTATCTCAGCACAGGAATAAGGTAGGGAAGAATTCTAAGGCTCATTTTGACTGCCTCCAGAAGTTAGATCAGATGGCAAATTGGATTTGGTGCTAGGTCTTTCCCTTTAGGTTTTACCCCAACAATGTTTTCATTAGTTTCGCTCACTCTCGAAATCAAGCATTTTACAGCAGGTTGGAGCAGCCTGTATCTCAGCACAGGAATAAGGTAGGGAAGAATTCTAAGGCTCATTTTGACTGCCTCCAGAAGTTAGATCAGATGGCAAATTGGATTTGGTGCTAGGTCTTTCCCTTTAGGTTTTACCCCAACAATGTTTTCATTAGTTTCGCTCACTCTCGAAATCAAGCATTTTACAGCAGGTTGGAGCAGCCTGTATCTCAGCACAGGAATAAGGTAGGGAAGAATTCTAAGGATCATTTTGACTGCCTCCAGAAGTTAGATCAGATGGCAAATTGGATTTGGTGCTTGGTCTTTCCCTTTAGGTTTTACCCCAACAATGTTTTCATTAGTTTCGCTCACTCTCGAAATCAAGCATTTTACAGCAGGTTGGAGCAGCCTGTATCTCAGCACAGGAATAAGGTAGGGAAGAATTCTAAGGCTCATTTTGACTGCCTCCAGAAGTTAGATCAGATGGCAAATTGGATTTGGTGCTAGGTCTTTCCCTTTAGGTTTTACCCCAACAATGTTTTCATTAGTTTCGCTCACTCTCGAAATCAAGCATTTTACAGCAGGTTGGAGCAGCCTGTATCTCAGCACAGGAATAAGGTAGGGAAGAATTCTAAGGCTCATTTTGACTGCCTCCAGAAGTTAGATCAGATGGCAAATTGGATTTGGTGCTAGGTCTTTCCCTTTAGGTTTTACCCCAACAATGTTTTCATTAGTTTCGCTCACTCTCGAAATCAAGCATTTTACAGCAGGTTGGAGCAGCCTGTATCTCAGCACAGGAATAAGGTAGGGAAGAATTCTAAGGCTCATTTTGACTGCCTCCAGAAGTTAGATCAGATGGCAAATTGGATTTGGTGCTAGGTCTTTCCCTTTAGGTTTTACCCCAACAATGTTTTCATTAGTTTCGCTCACTCTCGAAATCAAGCATTTTACAGCAGGTTGGAGCAGCCTGTATCTCAGCACAGGAATAAGGTAGGGAAGAATTCTAAGGCTCATTTTGACTGCCTCCAGAAGTTAGATCAGATGGCAAATTGGATTTGGTGCTAGGTCTTTCCCTTTAGGTTTTACCCCAACAATGTTTTCATTAGTTTCGCTCACTCTCGAAATCAAGCATTTTACAGCAGGTTGGAGCAGCCTGTATCTCAGCACAGGAATAAGGTAGGGAAGAATTCTAAGGCTCATTTTGACTGCCTCCAGAAGTTAGATCAGATGGCAAATTGGATTTGGTGCTAGGTCTTTCCCTTTAGGTTTTACCCCAACAATGTTTTCATTAGTTTCGCTCACTCTCGAAATCAAGCATTTTACAGCAGGTTGGAGCAGCCTGTATCTCAGCACAGGAATAAGGTAGGGAAGAATTCTAAGGCTCATTTTGACTGCCTCCAGAAGTTAGATCAGATGGCAAATTGGATTTGGTGCTAGGTCTTTCCCTTTAGGTTTTACCCCAACAATGTTTTCATTAGTTTCGCTCACTCTCGAAATCAAGCATTTTACAGCAGGTTGGAGCAGCCTGTATCTCAGCACAGGAATAAGGTAGGGAAGAATTCTAAGGCTCATTTTGACTGCCTCCAGAAGTTAGATCAGATGGCAAATTGGATTTGGTGCTAGGTCTTTCCCTTTAGGTTTTACCCCAACAATGTTTTCATTAGTTTCGCTCACTCTCGAAATCAAGCATTTTACAGCAGGTTGGAGCAGCCTGTATCTCAGCACAGGAATAAGGTAGGGAAGAATTCTAAGGCTCATTTTGACTGCCTCCAGAAGTTAGATCAGATGGCAAATTGGATTTGGTGCTAGGTCTTTCCCTTTAGGTTTTACCCCAACAATGTTTTCATTAGTTTCGCTCACTCTCGAAATCAAGCATTTTACAGCAGGTTGGAGCAGCCTGTATCTCAGCACAGGAATAAGGTAGGGAAGAATTCAAATGCTCATTTTGACTGCCTCCAGAAGTTAGATCAGATGGCAAATTGGATTTGGTGCTAGGTCTTTCCCTTTAGGTTTTACCCCAACAATGTTTTCATTAGTTTCGCTCACTCTCGAAATCAAGCACTTTACAGCAGGTTGGAGCAGCCTGTATCTCAGCACAGGAATAAGGTAGGGAAGAATTCTAAGGCTCATTTTGACTGCCTCCAGAAGTTAGATCAGATGGCAAATTGGATTTGGTGCTAGGTCTTTCCCTTTAGGTTTTACCCCAACAATGTTTTCATTAGTTTCGCTCACTCTCGAAATCAAGCATTTTACAGCAGGTTGGAGCAGCCTGTATCTCAGCACAGGAATAAGGTAGGGAAGAATTCTAAGGATCATTTTGACTGCCTCCAGAAGTTAGATCAGATGGCAAATTGGATTTGGTGCTAGGTCTTTCCCTTTAGGTTTTACCCCAACAATGTTTTCATTAGTTTCGCTCACTCTCGAAATCAAGCATTTTACAGCAGGTTGGAGCAGCCTGTATCTCAGCACAGGAATAAGGTAGGGACGAATTCTAAGGCTCATTTTGACTGCCTCCAGAAGTTAGATCAGATGGCAAATTGGATTTGGTGCTAGGTCTTTCCCTTTAGGTTTTACCCCAACAATGTTTTCATTAGTTTCGCTCACTCTCGAAATCAAGCATTTTACAGCAGGTTGGAGCAGCCTGTATCTCAGCACAGGAATAAGGTAGGGAAGAATTCTAAGGCTCATTTTGACTGCCTCCAGAAGTTAGATCAGATGGCAAATTGGATTTGGTGCTAGGTCTTTCCCTTTAGGTTTTACCCCAACAATGTTTTCATTAGTTTCGCTCACTCTCGAAATCAAGCATTTTACAGCAGGTTGGAGCAGCCTGTATCTCAGCACAGGAATAAGGTAGGGAAGAATTCTAAGGCTCATTTTGACTGCCTCCAGAAGTTAGATCAGATGGCAAATTGGATTTGGTGCTAGGTCTTTCCCTTTAGGTTTTACCCCAACAATGTTTTCATTAGTTTCGCTCACTCTCGAAATCAAGCATTTTACAGCAGGTTGGAGCAGCCTGTATCTCAGCACAGGAATAAGGTAGGGAAGAATTCTAAGGATCATTTTGACTGCCTCCAGAAGTTAGATCAGATGGCAAATTGGATTTGGTGCTAGGTCTTTCCCTTTAGGTTTTACCCCAACAATGTTTTCATTAGTTTCGCTCACTCTCGAAATCAAGCATTTTACAGCAGGTTGGAGCAGCCTGTATCTCAGCACAGGAATAAGGTAGGGAAGAATTCTAAGGCTCATTTTGACTGCCTCCAGAAGTTAGATCAGATGGCAAATTGGATTTGGTGCTAGGTCTTTCCCTTTAGGTTTTACCCCAACAATGTTTTCATTAGTTTCGCTCACTCTCGAAATCAAGCATTTTACAGCAGGTTGGAGCAGCCTGTATCTCAGCACAGGAATAAGGTAGGGAAGAATTCTAAGGCTCATTTTGACTGCCTCCAGAAGTTAGATCAGATGGCAAATTGGATTTGGTGCTAGGTCTTTCCCTTTAGGTTTTACCCCAACAATGTTTTCATTAGTTTCGCTCACTCTCGAAATCAAGCATTTTACAGCAGGTTGGAGCAGCCTGTATCTCAGCACAGGAATAAGGTAGGGAAGAATTCTAAGGCTCATTTTGACTGCCTCCAGAAGTTAGATCAGATGGCAAATTGGATTTGGTGCTAGGTCTTTCCCTTTAGGTTTTACCCCAACAATGTTTTCATTAGTTTCGCTCACTCTCGAAATCAAGCATTTTACAGCAGGTTGGAGCAGCCTGTATCTCAGCACAGGAATAAGGTAGGGAAGAATTCTAAGGCTCATTTTGACTGCCTCCAGAAGTTAGATCAGATGGCAAATTGGATTTGGTGCTAGGTCTTTCCCTTTAGGTTTTACCCCAACAATGTTTTCATTAGTTTCGCTCACTCTCGAAATCAAGCATTTTACAGCAGGTTGGAGCAGCCTGTATCTCAGCACAGGAATAAGGTAGGGAAGAATTCTAAGGCTCATTTTGACTGCCTCCAGAAGTTAGATCAGATGGCAAATTGGATTTGGTGCTAGGTCTTTCCCTTTAGGTTTTACCCCAACAATGTTTTCATTAGTTTCGCTCACTCTCGAAATCAAGCATTTTACAGCAGGTTGGAGCAGCCTGTATCTCAGCACAGGAATAAGGTAGGGAAGAATTCTAAGGCTCATTTTGACTGCCTCCAGAAGTTAGATCAGATGGCAAATTGGATTTGGTGCTAGGTCTTTCCCTTTAGGTTTTACCCCAACAATGTTTTCATTAGTTTCGCTCACTCTCGAAATCAAGCATTTTACAGCAGGTTGGAGCAGCCTGTATCTCAGCACAGGAATAAGGTAGGGAAGAATTCTAAGGCTCATTTTGACTGCCTCCAGAAGTTAGATCAGATGGCAAATTGGATTTGGTGCTAGGTCTTTCCCTTTAGGTTTTACCCCAACAATGTTTTCATTAGTTTCGCTCACTCTCGAAATCAAGCATTTTACAGCAGGTTGGAGCAGCCTGTATCTCAGCACAGGAATAAGGTAGGGAAGAATTCTAAGGCTCATTTTGACTGCCTCCAGAAGTTAGATCAGATGGCAAATTGGATTTGGTGCTAGGTCTTTCCCTTTAGGTTTTACCCCAACAATGTTTTCATTAGTTTCGCTCACTCTCGAAATCAAGCATTTTACAGCAGGTTGGAGCAGCCTGTATCTCAGCACAGGAATAAGGTAGGGAAGAATTCTAAGGCTCATTTTGACTGCCTCCAGAAGTTAGATCAGATGGCAAATTGGATTTGGTGCTAGGTCTTTCCCTTTAGGTTTTACCCCAACAATGTTTTCATTAGTTTCGCTCACTCTCGAAATCAAGCATTTTACAGCAGGTTGGAGCAGCCTGTATCTCAGCACAGGAATAAGGTAGGGAAGAATTCTAAGGCTCATTTTGACTGCCTCCAGAAGTTAGATCAGATGGCAAATTGGATTTGGTGCTAGGTCTTTCCCTTTAGGTTTTACCCCAACAATGTTTTCATTAGTTTCGCTCACTCTCGAAATCAAGCATTTTACAGCAGGTTGGAGCAGCCTGTATCTCAGCACAGGAATAAGGTAGGGAAGAATTCTAAGGCTCATTTTGACTGCCTCCAGAAGTTAGATCAGATGGCAAATTGGATTTGGTGCTAGGTCTTTCCCTTTAGGTTTTACCCCAACAATGTTTTCATTAGTTTCGCTCACTCTCGAAATCAAGCATTTTACAGCAGGTTGGAGCAGCCTGTATCTCAGCACAGGAATAAGGTAGGGAAGAATTCTAAGGCTCATTTTGACTGCCTCCAGAAGTTAGATCAGATGGCAAATTGGATTTGGTGCTAGGTCTTTCCCTTTAGGTTTTACCCCAACAATGTTTTCATTAGTTTCGCTCACTCTCGAAATCAAGCATTTTACAGCAGGTTGGAGCAGCCTGTATCTCAGCACAGGAATAAGGTAGGGAAGAATTCTAAGGCTCATTTTGACTGCCTCCAGAAGTTAGATCAGATGGCAAATTGGATTTGGTGCTAGGTCTTTCCCTTTAGGTTTTACCCCAACAATGTTTTCATTAGTTTCGCTCACTCTCGAAATCAAGCATTTTACAGCAGGTTGGAGCAGCCTGTATCTCAGCACAGGAATAAGGTAGGGAAGAATTCTAAGGCTCATTTTGACTGCCTCCAGAAGTTAGATCAGATGGCAAATTGGATTTGGTGCTAGGTCTTTCCCTTTAGGTTTTACCCCAACAATGTTTTCATTAGTTTCGCTCACTCTCGAAATCAAGCATTTTACAGCAGGTTGGAGCAGCCTGTATCTCAGCACAGGAATAAGGTAGGGAAGAATTCTAAGGCTCATTTTGACTGCCTCCAGAAGTTAGATCAGATGGCAAATTGGATTTGGTGCTAGGTCTTTCCCTTTAGGTTTTACCCCAACAATGTTTTCATTAGTTTCGCTCACTCTCGAAATCAAGCATTTTACAGCAGGTTGGAGCAGCCTGTATCTCAGCACAGGAATAAGGTAGGGAAGAATTCTAAGGCTCATTTTGACTGCCTCCAGAAGTTAGATCAGATGGCAAATTGGATTTGGTGCTAGGTCTTTCCCTTTAGGTTTTACCCCAACAATGTTTTCATTAGTTTCGCTCACTCTCGAAATCAAGCATTTTACAGCAGGTTGGAGCAGCCTGTATCTCAGCACAGGAATAAGGTAGGGAAGAATTCTAAGGCTCATTTTGACTGCCTCCAGAAGTTAGATCAGATGGCAAATTGGATTTGGTGCTAGGTCTTTCCCTTTAGGTTTTACCCCAACAATGTTTTCATTAGTTTCGCTCACTCTCGAAATCAAGCATTTTACAGCAGGTTGGAGCAGCCTGTATCTCAGCACAGGAATAAGGTAGGGAAGAATTCTAAGGCTCATTTTGACTGCCTCCAGAAGTTAGATCAGATGGCAAATTGGATTTGGTGCTAGGTCTTTCCCTTTAGGTTTTACCCCAACAATGTTTTCATTAGTTTCGCTCACTCTCGAAATCAAGCATTTTACAGCAGGTTGGAGCAGCCTGTATCTCAGCACAGGAATAAGGTAGGGAAGAATTCTAAGGCTCATTTTGACTGCCTCCAGAAGTTAGATCAGATGGCAAATTGGATTTGGTGCTAGGTCTTTCCCTTTAGGTTTTACCCCAACAATGTTTTCATTAGTTTCGCTCACTCTCGAAATCAAGCATTTTACAGCAGGTTGGAGCAGCCTGTATCTCAGCACAGGAATAAGGTAGGGAAGAATTCTAAGGCTCATTTTGACTGCCTCCAGAAGTTAGATCAGATGGCAAATTGGATTTGGTGCTAGGTCTTTCCCTTTAGGTTTTACCCCAACAATGTTTTCATTAGTTTCGCTCACTCTCGAAATCAAGCATTTTACAGCAGGTTGGAGCAGCCTGTATCTCAGCACAGGAATAAGGTAGGGAAGAATTCTAAGGCTCATTTTGACTGCCTCCAGAAGTTAGATCAGATGGCAAATTGGATTTGGTGCTAGGTCTTTCCCTTTAGGTTTTACCCCAACAATGTTTTCATTAGTTTCGCTCACTCTCGAAATCAAGCATTTTACAGCAGGTTGGAGCAGCCTGTATCTCAGCACAGGAATAAGGTAGGGAAGAATTCTAAGGCTCATTTTGACTGCCTCCAGAAGTTAGATCAGATGGCAAATTGGATTTGGTGCTAGGTCTTTCCCTTTAGGTTTTACCCCAACAATGTTTTCATTAGTTTCGCTCACTCTCGAAATCAAGCATTTTACAGCAGGTTGGAGCAGCCTGTATCTCAGCACAGGAATAAGGTAGGGAAGAATTCTAAGGCTCATTTTGACTGCCTCCAGAAGTTAGATCAGATGGCAAATTGGATTTGGTGCTAGGTCTTTCCCTTTAGGTTTTACCCCAACAATGTTTTCATTAGTTTCGCTCACTCTCGAAATCAAGCATTTTACAGCAGGTTGGAGCAGCCTGTATCTCAGCACAGGAATAAGGTAGGGAAGAATTCTAAGGCTCATTTTGACTGCCTCCAGAAGTTAGATCAGATGGCAAATTGGATTTGGTGCTAGGTCTTTCCCTTTAGGTTTTACCCCAACAATGTTTTCATTAGTTTCGCTCACTCTCGAAATCAAGCATTTTACAGCAGGTTGGAGCAGCCTGTATCTCAGCACAGGAATAAGGTAGGGAAGAATTCTAAGGCTCATTTTGACTGCCTCCAGAAGTTAGATCAGATGGCAAATTGGATTTGGTGCTAGGTCTTTCCCTTTAGGTTTTACCCCAACAATGTTTTCATTAGTTTCGCTCACTCTCGAAATCAAGCATTTTACAGCAGGTTGGAGCAGCCTGTATCTCAGCACAGGAATAAGGTAGGGAAGAATTCTAAGGCTCATTTTGACTGCCTCCAGAAGTTAGATCAGATGGCAAATTGGATTTGGTGCTAGGTCTTTCCCTTTAGGTTTTACCCCAACAATGTTTTCATTAGTTTCGCTCACTCTCGAAATCAAGCATTTTACAGCAGGTTGGAGCAGCCTGTATCTCAGCACAGGAATAAAATCAAGCATTTTACAGCAGGTTGGAGCAGCCTGTATCTCAGCACAGGAATAAGGTAGGGAAGAATTCTAAGGCTCATTTTGACTGCCTCCAGAAGTTAGATCAGATGGCAAATTGGATTTGGTGCTAGGTCTTTCCCTTTAGGTTTTACCCCAACAATGTTTTCATTAGTTTCGCTCACTCTCGAAATCAAGCATTTTACAGCAGGTTGGAGCAGCCTGTATCTCAGCACAGGAATAAGGTAGGGAAGAATTCTAAGGCTCATTTTGACTGCCTCCAGAAGTTAGATCAGATGGCAAATTGGATTTGGTGCTAGGTCTTTCCCTTTAGGTTTTACCCCAACAATGTTTTCATTAGTTTCGCTCACTCTCGAAATCAAGCATTTTACAGCAGGTTGGAGCAGCCTGTATCTCAGCACAGGAATAAGGTAGGGAAGAATTCTAAGGCTCATTTTGACTGCCTCCAGAAGTTAGATCAGATGGCAAATTGGATTTGGTGCTAGGTCTTTCCCTTTAGGTTTTACCCCAACAATGTTTTCATTAGTTTCGCTCACTCTCGAAATCAAGCATTTTACAGCAGGTTGGAGCAGCCTGTATCTCAGCACAGGAATAAGGTAGGGAAGAATTCTAAGGCTCATTTTGACTGCCTCCAGAAGTTAGATCAGATGGCAAATTGGATTTGGTGCTAGGTCTTTCCCTTTAGGTTTTACCCCAACAATGTTTTCATTAGTTTCGCTCACTCTCGAAATCAAGCATTTTACAGCAGGTTGGAGCAGCCTGTATCTCAGCACAGGAATAAGGTAGGGAAGAATTCTAAGGCTCATTTTGACTGCCTCCAGAAGTTAGATCAGATGGCAAATTGGATTTGGTGCTAGGTCTTTCCCTTTAGGTTTTACCCCAACAATGTTTTCATTAGTTTCGCTCACTCTCGAAATCAAGCATTTTACAGCAGGTTGGAGCAGCCTGTATCTCAGCACAGGAATAAGGTAGGGAAGAATTCTAAGGCTCATTTTGACTGCCTCCAGAAGTTAGATCAGATGGCAAATTGGATTTGGTGCTAGGTCTTTCCCTTTAGGTTTTACCCCAACAATGTTTTCATTAGTTTCGCTCACTCTCGAAATCAAGCATTTTACAGCAGGTTGGAGCAGCCTGTATCTCAGCACAGGAATAAGGTAGGGAAGAATTCTAAGGCTCATTTTGACTGCCTCCAGAAGTTAGATCAGATGGCAAATTGGATTTGGTGCTAGGTCTTTCCCTTTAGGTTTTACCCCAACAATGTTTTTATTAGTTTCGCTCACTCTCGAAATCAAGCATTTTACAGCAGGTTGGAGCAGCCTGTATCTCAGCACAGGAATAAGGTAGGGAAGAATTCTAAGGCTCATTTTGACTGCCTCCAGAAGTTAGATCAGATGGCAAATTGGATTTGGTGCTAGGTCTTTCCCTTTAGGTTTTTACCCCAACAATGTTTTCATTAGTTTCGCTCACTCTCGAAATCAAGCATTTTACAGCAGGTTGGAGCAGCCTGTATCTCAGCACAGGAATAAGGTAGGGAAGAATTCTAAGGCTCATTTTGACTGCCTCCAGAAGTTAGATCAGATGGCAAATTGGATTTGGTGCTAGGTCTTTCCCTTTAGGTTTTACCCCAACAATGTTTTCATTAGTTTCGCTCACTCTCGAAATCAAGCATTTTACAGCAGGTTGGAGCAGCCTGTATCTCAGCACAGGAATAAGGTAGGGAAGAATTCTAAGGCTCATTTTGACTGCCTCCAGAAGTTAGATCAGATGGCAAATTGGATTTGGTGCTAGGTCTTTCCCTTTAGGTTTTACCCCAACAATGTTTTCATTAGTTTCGCTCACTCTCGAAATCAAGCATTTTACAGCAGGTTGGAGCAGCCTGTATCTCAGCACAGGAATAAGGTAGGGAAGAATTCTAAGGCTCATTTTGACTGCCTCCAGAAGTTAGATCAGATGGCAAATTGGATTTGGTGCTAGGTCTTTCCCTTTAGGTTTTACCCCAACAATGTTTTCATTAGTTTCGCTCACTCTCGAAATCAAGCATTTTACAGCAGGTTGGAGCAGCCTGTATCTCAGCACAGGAATAAGGTAGGGAAGAATTCTAAGGCTCATTTTGACTGCCTCCAGAAGTTAGATCAGATGGCAAATTGGATTTGGTGCTAGGTCTTTCCCTTTAGGTTTTACCCCAACAATGTTTTCATTAGTTTCGCTCACTCTCGAAATCAAGCATTTTACAGCAGGTTGGAGCAGCCTGTATCTCAGCACAGGAATAAGGTAGGGAAGAATTCTAAGGCTCATTTTGACTGCCTCCAGAAGTTAGATCAGATGGCAAATTGGATTTGGTGCTAGGTCTTTCCCTTTAGGTTTTACCCCAACAATGTTTTCATTAGTTTCGCTCACTCTCGAAATCAAGCATTTTACAGCAGGTTGGAGCAGCCTGTATCTCAGCACAGGAATAAGGTAGGGAAGAATTCTAAGGCTCATTTTGACTGCCTCCAGAAGTTAGATCAGATGGCAAATTGGATTTGGTGCTAGGTCTTTCCCTTTAGGTTTTACCCCAACAATGTTTTCATTAGTTTCGCTCACTCTCGAAATCAAGCATTTTACAGCAGGTTGGAGCAGCCTGTATCTCAGCACAGGAATAAGGTAGGGAAGAATTCTAAGGATCATTTTGACTGCCTCCAGAAGTTAGATCAGATGGCAAATTGGATTTGGTGCTAGGTCTTTCCCTTTAGGTTTTACCCCAACAATATTTTCATTAGTTTCGCTCACTCTCGAAATCAAGCATTTTACAGCAGGTTGGAGCAGCCTGTATCTCAGCACAGGAATAAGGTAGGGAAGAATTCTAAGGCTCATTTTGACTGCCTCCAGAAGTTAGATCAGATGGCAAATTGGATTTGGTGCTAGGTCTTTCCCTTTAGGTTTTACCCCAACAATGTTTTCATTAGTTTCGCTCACTCTCGAAATCAAGCATTTTACAGCAGGTTGGAGCAGCCTGTATCTCAGCACAGGAATAAGGTAGGGAAGAATTCTAAGGCTCATTTTGACTGCCTCCAGAAGTTAGATCAGATGGCAAATTGGATTTGGTGCTAGGTCTTTCCCTTTAGGTTTTACCCCAACAATGTTTTCATTAGTTTCGCTCATTCTCGAAATCAAGCATTTTACAGCAGGTTGGAGCAGCCTGTATCTCAGCACAGGAATAAGGTAGGGAAGAATTCTAAGGCTCATTTTGACTGCCTCCAGAAGTTAGATCAGATGGCAAATTGGATTTGGTGCTAGGTCTTTCCCTTTAGGTTTTACCCCAACAATGTTTTCATTAGTTTCGCTCACTCTCGAAAGCAAGCATTTTACAGCAGGTTGGAGCAGCCTGTATCTCAGCACAGGAATAAGGTAGGGAAGAATTCTAAGGCTCATTTTGACTGCCTCCAGAAGTTAGATCAGATGGCAAATTGGATTTGGTGCTAGGTCTTTCCCTTTAGGTTTTACCCCAACAATGTTTTCATTAGTTTCGCTCACTCTCGAAATCAAGCATTTTACAGCAGGTTGGAGCAGCCTGTATCTCAGCACAGGAATAAGGTAGGGAAGAATTCTAAGGCTCATTTTGACTGCCTCCAGAAGTTAGATCAGATGGCAAATTGGATTTGGTGCTAGGTCTTTCCCTTTAGGTTTTACCCCAACAATGTTTTCATTAGTTTCGCTCACTCTCGAAATCAAGCATTTTACAGCAGGTTGGAGCAGCCTGTATCTCAGCACAGGAATAAGGTAGGGAAGAATTCTAAGGCTCATTTTGACTGCCTCCAGAAGTTAGATCAGATGGCAAATTGGATTTGGTGCTAGGTCTTTCCCTTTAGGTTTTACCCCAACAATGTTTTCATTAGTTTCGCTCACTCTCGAAATCAAGCATTTTACAGCAGGTTGGAGCAGCCTGTATCTCAGCACAGGAATAAGGTAGGGAAGAATTCTAAGGCTCATTTTGACTGCCTCCAGAAGTTAGATCAGATGGCAAATTGGATTTGGTGCTAGGTCTTTCCCTTTAGGTTTTACCCCAACAATGTTTTCATTAGTTTCGCTCACTCTGGAAATCAAGCATTTTACAGCAGGTTGGAGCAGCCTGTATCTCAGCACAGGAATAAGGTAGGGAAGAATTCTAAGGCTCATTTTGACTGCCTCCAGAAGTTAGATCAGATGGCAAATTGGATTTGGTGCTAGGTCTTTCCCTTTAGGTTTTACCCCAACAATGTTTTCATTAGTTTCGCTCACTCTCGAAATCAAGCATTTTACAGCAGGTTGGAGCAGCCTGTATCTCAGCACAGGAATAAGGTAGGGAAGAATTCTAAGGCTCATTTTGACTGCCTCCAGAAGTTAGATCAGATGGCAAATTGGATTTGGTGCTAGGTCTTTCCCTTTAGGTTTTACCCCAACAATGTTTTCATTAGTTTCGCTCACTCTCGAAATCAAGCATTTTACAGCAGGTTGGAGCAGCCTGTATCTCAGCACAGGAATAAGGTAGGGAAGAATTCTAAGGCTCATTTTGACTGCCTCCAGAAGTTAGATCAGATGGCAAATTGGATTTGGTGCTAGGTCTTTCCCTTTAGGTTTTACCCCAACAATGTTTTCATTAGTTTCGCTCACTCTCGAAATCAAGCATTTTACAGCAGGTTGGAGCAGCCTGTATCTCAGCACAGGAATAAGGTAGGGAAGAATTCTAAGGCTCATTTTGACTGCCTCCAGAAGTTAGATCAGATGGCAAATTGGATTTGGTGCTAGGTCTTTCCCTTTAGGTTTTACCCCAACAATGTTTTCATTAGTTTCGCTCACTCTCGAAATCAAGCATTTTACAGCAGGTTGGAGCAGCCTGTATCTCAGCACAGGAATAAGGTAGGGAAGAATTCTAAGGCTCATTTTGACTGCCTCCAGAAGTTAGATCAGATGGCAAATTGGATTTGGTGCTAGGTCTTTCCCTTTAGGTTTTACCCCAACAATGTTTTCATTAGTTTCGCTCACTCTCGAAATCAAGCATTTTACAGCAGGTTGGAGCAGCCTGTATCTCAGCACAGGAATAAGGTAGGGAAGAATTCTAAGGCTCATTTTGACTGCCTCCAGAAGTTAGATCAGATGGCAAATTGGATTTGGTGCTAGGTCTTTCCCTTTAGGTTTTACCCCAACAATGTTTTCATTAGTTTCGCTCACTCTCGAAATCAAGCATTTTACAGCAGGTTGGAGCAGCCTGTATCTCAGCACAGGAATAAGGTAGGGAAGAATTCTAAGGCTCATTTTGACTGCCTCCAGAAGTTAGATCAGATGGCAAATTGGATTTGGTGCTAGGTCTTTCCCTTTAGGTTTTACCCCAACAATGTTTTCATTAGTTTCGCTCACTCTCGAAATCAAGCATTTTACAGCAGGTTGGAGCAGCCTGTATCTCAGCACAGGAATAAGGTAGGGAAGAATTCTAAGGCTCATTTTGACTGCCTCCAGAAGTTAGATCAGATGGCAAATTGGATTTGGTGCTAGGTCTTTCCCTTTAGGTTTTACCCCAACAATGTTTTCATTAGTTTCGCTCACTCTCGAAATCAAGCATTTTACAGCAGGTTGGAGCAGCCTGTATCTCAGCACAGGAATAAGGTAGGGAAGAATTCTAAGGCTCATTTTGACTGCCTCCAGAAGTTAGATCAGATGGCAAATTGGATTTGGTGCTAGGTCTTTCCCTTTAGGTTTTACCCCAACAATGTTTTCATTAGTTTCGCTCACTCTCGAAATCAAGCATTTTACAGCAGGTTGGAGCAGCCTGTATCTCAGCACAGGAATAAGGTAGGGAAGAATTCTAAGGCTCATTTTGTCTGCCTCCAGAAGTTAGATCAGATGGCAAATTGGATTTGGTGCTAGGTCTTTCCCTTTAGGTTTTACCCCAACAATGTTTTCATTAGTTTCGCTCACTCTCGAAATCAAGCATTTTACAGCAGGTTGGAGCAGCCTGTATCTCAGCACAGGAATAAGGTAGGGAAGAATTCTAAGGCTCATTTTGACTGCCTCCAGAAGTTAGATCAGATGGCAAATTGGATTTGGTGCTAGGTCTTTCCCTTTAGGTTTTACCCCAACAATGTTTTCATTAGTTTCGCTCACTCTCGAAATCAAGCATTTTACAGCAGGTTGGAGCAGCCTGTATCTCAGCACAGGAATAAGGTAGGGAAGAATTCTAAGGCTCATTTTGACTGCCTCCAGAAGTTAGATCAGATGGCAAATTGGATTTGGTGCTAGGTCTTTCCCTTTAGGTTTTACCCCAACAATGTTTTCATTAGTTTCGCTCACTCTCGAAATCAAGCATTTTACAGCAGGTTGGAGCAGCCTGTATCTCAGCACAGGAATAAGGTAGGGAAGAATTCTAAGGCTCATTTTGACTGCCTCCAGAAGTTAGATCAGATGGCAAATTGGATTTGGTGCTAGGTCTTTCCCTTTAGGTTTTACCCCAACAATGTTTTCATTAGTTTCGCTCACTCTCGAAATCAAGCATTTTACAGCAGGTTGGAGCAGCCTGTATCTCAGCACAGGAATAAGGTAGGGAAGAATTCTAAGGCTCATTTTGACTGCCTCCAGAAGTTAGATCAGATGGCAAATTGGATTTGGTGCTAGGTCTTTCCCTTTAGGTTTTACCCCAACAATGTTTTCATTAGTTTCGCTCACTCTCGAAATCAAGCATTTTACAGCAGGTTGGAGCAGCCTGTATCTCAGCACAGGAATAAGGTAGGGAAGAATTCTAAGGCTCATTTTGACTGCCTCCAGAAGTTAGATCAGATGGCAAATTGGATTTGGTGCTAGGTCTTTCCCTTTAGGTTTTACCCCAACAATGTTTTCATTAGTTTCGCTCACTCTCGAAATCAAGCATTTTACAGCAGGTTGGAGCAGCCTGTATCTCAGCACAGGAATAAGGTAGGGAAGAATTCTAAGGCTCATTTTGACTGCCTCCAGAAGTTAGATCAGATGGCAAATTGGATTTGGTGCTAGGTCTTTCCCTTTAGGTTTTACCCCAACAATGTTTTCATTAGTTTCGCTCACTCTCGAAATCAAGCATTTTACAGCAGGTTGGAGCAGCCTGTATCTCAGCACAGGAATAAGGTAGGGAAGAATTCTAAGGCTCATTTTGACTGCCTCCAGAAGTTAGATCAGATGGCAAATTGGATTTGGTGCTAGGTCTTTCCCTTTAGGTTTTACCCCAACAATGTTTTCATTAGTTTCGCTCACTCTCGAAATCAAGCATTTTACAGCAGGTTGGAGCAGCCTGTATCTCAGCACAGGAATAAGGTAGGGAAGAATTCAAATGCTCATTTTGACTGCCTCCAGAAGTTAGATCAGATGGCAAATTGGATTTGGTGCTAGGTCTTTCCCTTTAGGTTTTACCCCAACAATGTTTTCATTAGTTTCGCTCACTCTCGAAATCAAGCATTTTACAGCAGGTTGGAGCAGCCTGTATCTCAGCACAGGAATAAGGTAGGGAAGAATTCTAAGGATCATTTTGACTGCCTCCAGAAGTTAGATCAGATGGCAAATTGGATTTGGTGCTAGGTCTTTCCCTTTAGGTTTTACCCCAACAATGTTTTCATTAGTTTCGCTCACTCTCGAAATCAAGCATTTTACAGCTGGTTGGAGCAGCCTGTATCTCAGCACAGGAATAAGGTAGGGAAGAATTCTAAGGCTCATTTTGACTGCCTCCAGAAGTTAGATCAGATGGCAAATTGGATTTGGTGCTAGGTCTTTCCCTTTAGGTTTTACCCCAACAATATTTTCATTAGTTTCGCTCACTCTCGAAATCAAGCATTTTACAGCAGGTTGGAGCAGCCTGTATCTCAGCACAGGAATAAGGTAGGGAAGAATTCTAAGGCTCATTTTGACTGCCTCCAGAAGTTAGATCAGATGGCAAATTGGATTTGGTGCTAGGTCTTTCCCTTTAGGTTTTACCCCAACAATGTTTTCATTAGTTTCGCTCACTCTCGAAATCAAGCATTTTACAGCAGGTTGGAGCAGCCTGTATCTCAGCACAGGAATAAGGTAGGGAAGAATTCTAAGGATCATTTTGACTGCCTCCAGAAGTTAGATCAGATGGCAAATTGGATTTGGTGCTAGGTCTTTCCCTTTAGGTTTTACCCCAACAATGTTTTCATTAGTTTCGCTCACTCTCGAAATCAAGCATTTTACAGCAGGTTGGAGCAGCCTGTATCTCAGCACAGGAATAAGGTAGGGAAGAATTCTAAGGCTCATTTTGACTGCCTCCAGAAGTTAGATCAGATGGCAAATTGGATTTGGTGCTAGGTCTTTCCCTTTAGGTTTTACCCCAACAATGTTTTCATTAGTTTCGCTCACTCTCGAAATCAAGCATTTTACAGCAGGTTGGAGCAGCCTGTATCTCAGCAAAGGAATAAGGTAGGGAAGAATTCTAAGGCTCATTTTGACTGCCTCCAGAAGTTAGATCAGATGGCAAATTGGATTTGGTGCTAGGTCTTTCCCTTTAGGTTTTACCCCAACAATGTTTTCATTAGTTTCGCTCACTCTCGAAATCAAGCATTTTACAGCAGGTTGGAGCAGCCTGTATCTCAGCACAGGAATAAGGTAGGGAAGAATTCTAAGGATCATTTTGACTGCCTCCAGAAGTTAGATCAGATGGCAAATTGGATTTGGTGCTAGGTCTTTCCCTTTAGGTTTTACCCCAACAATGTTTTCATTAGTTTCGCTCACTCTCGAAATCAAGCATTTTACAGCAGGTTGGAGCAGCCTGTATCTCAGCACCGGGAATAAGGTAGGGAAGAATTCTAAGGCTCATTTTGACTGCCTCCAGAAGTTAGATCAGATGGCAAATTGGATTTGGTGCTAGGTCTTTCCCTTTAGGTTTTACCCCAACAATGTTTTCATTAGTTTCGCTCACTCTCGAAATCAAGCATTTTACAGCAGGTTGGAGCAGCCTGTATCTCAGCACAGGAATAAGGTAGGGAAGAATTCTAAGGCTCATTTTGACTGCCTCCAGAAGTTAGATCAGATGGCAAATTGGATTTGGTGCTAGGTCTTTCCCTTTAGGTTTTACCCCAACAATGTTTTCATTAGTTTCGCTCACTCTCGAAATCAAGCATTTTACAGCAGGTTGGAGCAGCCTGTATCTCAGCACAGGAATAAGGTAGGGAAGAATTCTAAGGCTCATTTTGACTGCCTCCAGAAGTTAGATCAGATGGCAAATTGGATTTGGTGCTAGGTCTTTCCCTTTAGGTTTTACCCCAACAATGTTTTCATTAGTTTCGCTCACTCTCGAAATCAAGCATTTTACAGCAGGTTGGAGCAGCCTGTATCTCAGCACAGGAATAAGGTAGGGAAGAATTCTAAGGCTCATTTTGACTGCCTCCAGAAGTTAGATCAGATGGCAAATTGGATTTGGTGCTAGGTCTTTCCCTTTAGGTTTTACCCCAACAATGTTTTCATTAGTTTCGCTCACTCTCGAAATCAAGCATTTTACAGCAGGTTGGAGCAGCCTGTATCTCAGCACAGGAATAAGGTAGGGAAGAATTCTAAGGCTCATTTTGACTGCCTCCAGAAGTTAGATCAGATGGCAAATTGGATTTGGTGCTAGGTCTTTCCCTTTAGGTTTTACCCCAACAATGTTTTCATTAGTTTCGCTCACTCTCGAAATCAAGCATTTTACAGCAGGTTGGAGCAGCCTGTATCTCAGCACAGGAATAAGGTAGGGAAGAATTCTAAGGCTCATTTTGTCTGCCTCCAGAAGTTAGATCAGATGGCAAATTGGATTTGGTGCTAGGTCTTTCCCTTTAGGTTTTACCCCAACAATGTTTTCATTAGTTTCGCTCACTCTCGAAATCAAGCATTTTACAGCAGGTTGGAGCAGCCTGTATCTCAGCACAGGAATAAGGTAGGGAAGAATTCTAAGGCTCATTTTGACTGCCTCCAGAAGTTAGATCAGATGGCAAATTGGATTTGGTGCTAGGTCTTTCCCTTTAGGTTTTACCCCAACAATGTTTTCATTAGTTTCGCTCACTCTCGAAATCAAGCATTTTACAGCAGGTTGGAGCAGCCTGTATCTCAGCACAGGAATAAGGTAGGGAAGAATTCTAAGGATCATTTTGACTGCCTCCAGAAGTTAGATCAGATGGCAAATTGGATTTGGTGCTAGGTCTTTCCCTTTAGGTTTTACCCCAACAATGTTTTCATTAGTTTCGCTCACTCTCGAAATGAAGCATTTTACAGCAGGTTGGAGCAGCCTGTATCTCAGCACAGGAATAAGGTAGGGAAGAATTCTAAGGCTCATTTTGACTGCCTCCAGAAGTTAGATCAGATGGCAAATTGGATTTGGTGCTAGGTCTTTCCCTTTAGGTTTTACCCCAACAATGTTTTCATTAGTTTCGCTCACTCTCGAAATGAAGCATTTTACAGCAGGTTGGAGCAGCCTGTATCTCAGCACAGGAATAAGGTAGGGAAGAATTCTAAGGCTCATTTTGACTGCCTCCAGAAGTTAGATCAGATGGCAAATTGGATTTGGTGCTAGGTCTTTCCCTTTAGGTTTTACCCCAACAATGTTTTCATTAGTTTCGCTCACTCTCGAAATCAAGCATTTTACAGCAGGTTGGAGCAGCCTGTATCTCAGCACAGGAATAAGGTAGGGAAGAATTCTAAGGCTCATTTTGACTGCCTCCAGAAGTTAGATCAGATGGCAAATTGGATTTGGTGCTAGGTCTTTCCCTTTAGGTTTTACCCCAACAATGTTTTCATTAGTTTCGCTCACTCTCGAAATCAAGCATTTTACAGCAGGTTGGAGCAGCCTGTATCTCAGCACAGGAATAAGGTAGGGAAGAATTCTAAGGATCATTTTGACTGCCTCCAGAAGTTAGATCAGATGGCAAATTGGATTTGGTGCTAGGTCTTTCCCTTTAGGTTTTACCCCAACAATGTTTTCATTAGTTTCGCTCACTCTCGAAATCAAGCATTTTACAGCAGGTTGGAGCAGCCTGTATCTCAGCACAGGAATAAGGTAGGGAAGAATTCTAAGGCTCATTTTGACTGCCTCCAGAAGTTAGATCAGATGGCAAATTGGATTTGGTGCTAGGTCTTTCCCTTTAGGTTTTACCCCAACAATGTTTTCATTAGTTTCGCTCACTCTCGAAATCAAGCATTTTACAGCAGGTTGGAGCAGCCTGTATCTCAGCACAGGAATAAGGTAGGGAAGAATTCTAAGGCTCATTTTGACTGCCTCCAGAAGTTAGATCAGATGGCAAATTGGATTTGGTGCTAGGTCTTTCCCTTTAGGTTTTACCCCAACAATGTTTTCATTAGTTTCGCTCACTCTCGAAATCAAGCATTTTACAGCAGGTTGGAGCAGCCTGTATCTCAGCACAGGAATAAGGTAGGGAAGAATTCTAAGGCTCATTTTGACTGCCTCCAGAAGTTAGATCAGATGGCAAATTGGATTTGGTGCTAGGTCTTTCCCTTTAGGTTTTACCCCAACAATGTTTTCATTAGTTTCGCTCACTCTCGAAATCAAGCATTTTACAGCAGGTTGGAGCAGCCTGTATCTCAGCACAGGAATAAGGTAGGGAAGAATTCTAAGGCTCATTTTGACTGCCTCCAGAAGTTAGATCAGATGGCAAATTGGATTTGGTGCTAGGTCTTTCCCTTTAGGTTTTACCCAACAATGTTTTCATTAGTTTCGCTCACTCTCGAAATCAAGCATTTTACAGCAGGTTGGAGCAGCCTGTATCTCAGCACAGGAATAAGGTAGGGAAGAATTCTAAGGCTCATTTTGACTGCCTCCAGAAGTTAGATCAGATGGCAAATTGGATTTGGTGCTAGGTCTTTCCCTTTAGGTTTTACCCCAACAATGTTTTCATTAGTTTCGCTCACTCTCGAAATCAAGCATTTTACAGCAGGTTGGAGCAGCCTGTATCTCAGCACAGGAATAAGGTAGGGAAGAATTCTAAGGCTCATTTTGACTGCCTCCAGAAGTTAGATCAGATGGCAAATTGGATTTGGTGCTAGGTCTTTCCCTTTAGGTTTTACCCCAACAATGTTTTCATTAGTTTCGCTCACTCTCGAAATCAAGCATTTTACAGCAGGTTGGAGCAGCCTGTATCTCAGCACAGGAATAAGGTAGGGAAGAATTCTAAGGCTCATTTTGACTGCCTCCAGAAGTTAGATCAGATGGCAAATTGGATTTGGTGCTAGGTCTTTCCCTTTAGGTTTTACCCCAACAATGTTTTCATTAGTTTCGCTCACTCTCGAAATCAAGCATTTTACAGCAGGTTGGAGCAGCCTGTATCTCAGCACAGGAATAAGGTAGGGAAGAATTCTAAGGCTCATTTTGACTGCCTCCAGAAGTTAGATCAGATGGCAAATTGGATTTGGTGCTAGGTCTTTCCCTTTAGGTTTTACCCCAACAATGTTTTCATTAGTTTCGCTCACTCTCGAAATCAAGCATTTTACAGCAGGTTGGAGCAGCCTGTATCTCAGCACAGGAATAAGGTAGGGAAGAATTCAAATGCTCATTTTGACTGCCTCCAGAAGTTAGATCAGATGGCAAATTGGATTTGGTGCTAGGTCTTTCCCTTTAGGTTTTACCCCAACAATGTTTTCATTAGTTTCGCTCACTCTCGAAATCAAGCATTTTACAGCAGGTTGGAGCAGCCTGTATCTCAGCACAGGAATAAGGTAGGGAAGAATTCTAAGGATCATTTTGACTGCCTCCAGAAGTTAGATCAGATGGCAAATTGGATTTGGTGCTAGGTCTTTCCCTATAGGTTTTACCCCAGCAATGTTTTCATTAGTTTCGCTCACTCTCGAAATCAAGCATTTTACAGCAGGTTGGGGCAGCCTGTATCTCAGCACAGGAATAAGGTAGGGAAGAATTCAAATGCTCATTTTGACTGCCTCCAGAAGTTAGATCAGATGGCAAATTGGATTTGGTGCTAGGTCTTTCCCTTTAGGTTTTACCCCAACAATGTTTTCATTAGTTTCGCTCACTCTCGAAATCAAGCATTTTACAGCAGGTTGGAGCAGCCTGTATCTCAGCACAGGAATAAGGTAGGGAAGAATTCTAAGGATCATTTTGACTGCCTCCAGAAGTTAGATCAGATGGCAAATTGGATTTGGTGCTAGGTCTTTCCCTTTAGGTTTTTACCCCAACAATGTTTTCATTAGTTTCGCTCACTCTCGAAATCAAGCATTTTACAGCAGGTTGGAGCAGCCTGTATCTCAGCACAGGAATAAGGTAGGGAAGAATTCTAAGGCTCATTTTGACTGCCTCCAGAAGTTAGATCAGATGGCAAATTGGATTTGGTGCTAGGTCTTTCCCTTTAGGTTTTACCCCAACAATGTTTTCATTAGTTTCGCTCACTCTCGAAATCAAGCATTTTACAGCAGGTTGGAGCAGCCTGTATCTCAGCACAGGAATAAGGTAGGGAAGAATTCTAAGGCTCATTTTGACTGCCTCCAGAAGTTAGATCAGATGGCAAATTGGATTTGGTGCTAGGTCTTTCCCTTTAGGTTTTACCCCAACAATGTTTTCATTAGTTTCGCTCACTCTCGAAATCAAGCATTTTACAGCAGGTTGGAGCAGCCTGTATCTCAGCACAGGAATAAGGTAGGGAAGAATTCTAAGGATCATTTTGACTGCCTCCAGAAGTTAGATCAGATGGCAAATTGGATTTGGTGCTAGGTCTTTCCCTATAGGTTTTACCCCAGCAATGTTTTCATTAGTTTCGCTCACTCTCGAAATCAAGCATTTTACAGCAGGTTGGGGCAGCCTGTATCTCAGCACAGGAATAAGGTAGGGAAGAATTCAAATGCTCATTTTGACTGCCTCCAGAAGTTAGATCAGATGGCAAATTGGATTTGGTGCTAGGTCTTTCCCTTTAGGTTTTACCCCAACAATGTTTTCATTAGTTTCGCTCACTCTCGAAATCAAGCATTTTACAGCAGGTTGGAGCAGCCTGTATCTCAGCACAGGAATAAGGTAGGGAAGAATTCTAAGGCTCATTTTGACTGCCTCCAGAAGTTAGATCAGATGGCAAATTGGATTTGGTGCTAGGTCTTTCCCTTTAGGTTTTACCCCAACAATGTTTTCATTAGTTTCGCTCACTCTCGAAATCAAGCATTTTACAGCAGGTTGGAGCAGCCTGTATCTCAGCACAGGAATAAGGTAGGGAAGAATTCTAAGGCTCATTTTGACTGCCTCCAGAAGTTAGATCAGATGGCAAATTGGATTTGGTGCTAGGTCTTTCCCTTTAGGTTTTACCCCAACAATGTTTTCATTAGTTTCGCTCACTCTCGAAATCAAGCATTTTACAGCAGGTTGGAGCAGCCTGTATCTCAGCACAGGAATAAGGTAGGGAAGAATTCTAAGGCTCATTTTGACTGCCTCCAGAAGTTAGATCAGATGGCAAATTGGATTTGGTGCTAGGTCTTTCCCTTTAGGTTTTACCCCAACAATGTTTTCATTAGTTTCGCTCACTCTCGAAATCAAGCATTTTACAGCAGGTTGGAGCAGCCTGTATCTCAGCACAGGAATAAGGTAGGGAAGAATTCTAAGGCTCATTTTGACTGCCTCCAGAAGTTAGATCAGATGGCAAATTGGATTTGGTGCTAGGTCTTTCCCTTTAGGTTTTACCCCAACAATGTTTTCATTAGTTTCGCTCACTCTCGAAATCAAGCATTTTACAGCAGGTTGGAGCAGCCTGTATCTCAGCACAGGAATAAGGTAGGGAAGAATTCTAAGGCTCATTTTGACTGCCTCCAGAAGTTAGATCAGATGGCAAATTGGATTTGGTGCTAGGTCTTTCCCTTTAGGTTTTACCCCAACAATGTTTTCATTAGTTTCGCTCACTCTCGAAATCAAGCATTTTACAGCAGGTTGGAGCAGCCTGTATCTCAGCACAGGAATAAGGTAGGGAAGAATTCTAAGGCTCATTTTGACTGCCTCCAGAAGTTAGATCAGATGGCAAATTGGATTTGGTGCTAGGTCTTTCCCTTTAGGTTTTACCCCAACAATGTTTTCATTAGTTTCGCTCACTCTCGAAATCAAGCATTTTACAGCAGGTTGGAGCAGCCTGTATCTCAGCACAGGAATAAGGTAGGGAAGAATTCTAAGGATCATTTTGACTGCCTCCAGAAGTTAGATCAGATGGCAAATTGGATTTGGTGCTAGGTCTTTCCCTTTAGGTTTTACCCCAACAATGTTTTCATTAGTTTCGCTCACTCTCGAAATCAAGCATTTTACAGCAGGTTGGAGCAGCCTGTATCTCAGCACAGGAATAAGGTAGGGAAGAATTCTAAGGCTCATTTTGACTGCCTCCAGAAGTTAGATCAGATGGCAAATTGGATTTGGTGCTAGGTCTTTCCCTTTAGGTTTTACCCCAACAATGTTTTCATTAGTTTCGCTCACTCTCGAAATCAAGCATTTTACAGCAGGTTGGAGCAGCCTGTATCTCAGCACAGGAATAAGGTAGGGAAGAATTCTAAGGCTCATTTTGACTGCCTCCAGAAGTTAGATCAGATGGCAAATTGGATTTGGTGCTAGGTCTTTCCCTTTAGGTTTTACCCCAACAATGTTTTCATTAGTTTCGCTCACTCTCGAAATCAAGCATTTTACAGCAGGTTGGAGCAGCCTGTATCTCAGCACAGGAATAAGGTAGGGAAGAATTCTAAGGCTCATTTTGACTGCCTCCAGAAGTTAGATCAGATGGCAAATTGGATTTGGTGCTAGGTCTTTCCCTTTAGGTTTTACCCCAACAATGTTTTCATTAGTTTCGCTCACTCTCGAAATCAAGCATTTTACAGCAGGTTGGAGCAGCCTGTATCTCAGCACAGGAATAAGGTAGGGAAGAATTCTAAGGCTCATTTTGACTGCCTCCAGAAGTTAGATCAGATGGCAAATTGGATTTGGTGCTAGGTCTTTCCCTTTAGGTTTTACCCCAACAATGTTTTCATTAGTTTCGCTCACTCTCGAAATCAAGCATTTTACAGCAGGTTGGAGCAGCCTGTATCTCAGCACAGGAATAAGGTAGGGAAGAATTCTAAGGCTCATTTTGACTGCCTCCAGAAGTTAGATCAGATGGCAAATTGGATTTGGTGCTAGGTCTTTCCCTTTAGGTTTTACCCCAACAATGTTTTCATTAGTTTCGCTCACTCTCGAAATCAAGCATTTTACAGCAGGTTGGAGCAGCCTGTATCTCAGCACAGGAATAAGGTAGGGAAGAATTCTAAGGATCATTTTGACTGCCTCCAGAAGTTAGATCAGATGGCAAATTGGATTTGGTGCTAGGTCTTTCCCTTTAGGTTTTACCCCAACAATGTTTTCATTAGTTTCGCTCACTCTCGAAATCAAGCATTTTACAGCAGGTTGGAGCAGCCTGTATCTCAGCACAGGAATAAGGTAGGGAAGAATTCTAAGGCTCATTTTGACTGCCTCCAGAAGTTAGATCAGATGGCAAATTGGATTTGGTGCTAGGTCTTTCCCTTTAGGTTTTACCCCCAACAATGTTTTCATTAGTTTCGCTCACTCTCGAAATCAAGCATTTTACAGCAGGTTGGAGCAGCCTGTATCTCAGCACAGGAATAAGGTAGGGAAGAATTCTAAGGCTCATTTTGACTGCCTCCAGAAGTTAGATCAGATGGCAAATTGGATTTGGTGCTAGGTCTTTCCCTTTAGGTTTTACCCCAACAATGTTTTCATTAGTTTCGCTCACTCTCGAAATCAAGCATTTTACAGCAGGTTGGAGCAGCCTGTATCTCAGCACAGGAATAAGGTAGGGAAGAATTCTAAGGCTCATTTTGACTGCCTCCAGAAGTTAGATCAGATGGCAAATTGGATTTGGTGCTAGGTCTTTCCCTTTAGGTTTTACCCCAACAATGTTTTCATTAGTTTCGCTCACTCTCGAAATCAAGCATTTTACAGCAGGTTGGAGCAGCCTGTATCTCAGCACAGGAATAAGGTAGGGAAGAATTCTAAGGCTCATTTTGACTGCCTCCAGAAGTTAGATCAGATGGCAAATTGGATTTGGTGCTAGGTCTTTCCCTTTAGGTTTTACCCCAACAATGTTTTCATTAGTTTCGCTCACTCTCGAAATCAAGCATTTTACAGCAGGTTGGAGCAGCCTGTATCTCAGCACAGGAATAAGGTAGGGAAGAATTCTAAGGCTCATTTTGACTGCCTCCAGAAGTTAGATCAGATGGCAAATTGGATTTGGTGCTAGGTCTTTCCCTTTAGGTTTTACCCCAACAATGTTTTCATTAGTTTCGCTCACTCTCGAAATCAAGCATTTTACAGCAGGTTGGAGCAGCCTGTATCTCAGCACAGGAATAAGGTAGGGAAGAATTCTAAGGCTCATTTTGACTGCCTCCAGAAGTTAGATCAGATGGCAAATTGGATTTGGTGCTAGGTCTTTCCCTTTAGGTTTTACCCCAACAATGTTTTCATTAGTTTCGCTCACTCTCGAAATCAAGCATTTTACAGCAGGTTGGAGCAGCCTGTATCTCAGCACAGGAATAAGGTAGGGAAGAATTCTAAGGATCATTTTGACTGCCTCCAGAAGTTAGATCAGATGGCAAATTGGATTTGGTGCTAGGTCTTTCCCTTTAGGTTTTACCCCAACAATGTTTTCATTAGTTTCGCTCACTCTCGAAATCAAGCATTTTACAGCAGGTTGGAGCAGCCTGTATCTCAGCACAGGAATAAGGTAGGGAAGAATTCTAAGGCTCATTTTGACTGCCTCCAGAAGTTAGATCAGATGGCAAATTGGATTTGGTGCTAGGTCTTTCCCTTTAGGTTTTACCCCAACAATGTTTTCATTAGTTTCGCTCACTCTCGAAATCAAGCATTTTACAGCAGGTTGGAGCAGCCTGTATCTCAGCACAGGAATAAGGTAGGGAAGAATTCTAAGGCTCATTTTGACTGCCTCCAGAAGTTAGATCAGATGGCAAATTGGATTTGGTGCTAGGTCTTTCCCTTTAGGTTTTACCCCAACAATGTTTTCATTAGTTTCGCTCACTCTCGAAATCAAGCATTTTACAGCAGGTGGAGCAGCCTGTATCTCAGCACAGGAATAAGGTAGGGAAGAATTCTAAGGCTCATTTTGACTGCCTCCAGAAGTTAGATCAGATGGCAAATTGGATTTGGTGCTAGGTCTTTCCCTTTAGGTTTTACCCCAACAATGTTTTCATTAGTTTCGCTCACTCTCGAAATCAAGCATTTTACAGCAGGTTGGAGCAGCCTGTATCTCAGCACAGGAATAAGGTAGGGAAGAATTCTAAGGCTCATTTTGACTGCCTCCAGAAGTTAGATCAGATGGCAAATTGGATTTGGTGCTAGGTCTTTCCCTTTAGGTTTTACCCCAACAATGTTTTCATTAGTTTCGCTCACTCTCGAAATCAAGCATTTTACAGCAGGTTGGAGCAGCCTGTATCTCAGCAAAGGAATAAGGTAGGGAAGAATTCAAATGCTCATTTTGACTGCCTCCAGAAGTTAGATCAGATGGCAAATTGGATTTGGTGCTAGGTCTTTCCCTTTAGGTTTTACCCCAACAATGTTTTCATTAGTTTCGCTCACTCTCGAAATCAAGCATTTTACAGCAGGTTGGAGCAGCCTGTATCTCAGCACAGGAATAAGGTAGGGAAGAATTCTAAGGATCATTTTGACTGCCTCCAGAAGTTAGATCAGATGGCAAATTGGATTTGGTGCTAGGTCTTTCCCTTTAGGTTTTACCCCAACAATGTTTTCATTAGTTTCGCTCACTCTCGAAATCAAGCATTTTACAGCAGGTTGGAGCAGCCTGTATCTCAGCACAGGAATAAGGTAGGGAAGAATTCTAAGGCTCATTTTGACTGCCTCCAGAAGTTAGATCAGATGGCAAATTGGATTTGGTGCTAGGTCTTTCCCTTTAGGTTTTACCCCAACAATGTTTTCATTAGTTTCGCTCACTCTCGAAATCAAGCATTTTACAGCAGGTTGGAGCAGCCTGTATCTCAGCACAGGAATAAGGTAGGGAAGAATTCTAAGGCTCATTTTGACTGCCTCCAGAAGTTAGATCAGATGGCAAATTGGATTTGGTGCTAGGTCTTTCCCTTTAGGTTTTACCCCAACAATGTTTTCATTAGTTTCGCTCACTCTCGAAATCAAGCATTTTACAGCAGGTTGGAGCAGCCTGTATCTCAGCACAGGAATAAGGTAGGGAAGAATTCTAAGGCTCATTTTGACTGCCTCCAGAAGTTAGATCAGATGGCAAATTGGATTTGGTGCTAGGTCTTTCCCTTTAGGTTTTACCCCAACAATGTTTTCATTAGTTTCGCTCACTCTCGAAATCAAGCATTTTACAGCAGGTTGGAGCAGCCTGTATCTCAGCACAGGAATAAGGTAGGGAAGAATTCTAAGGCTCATTTTGACTGCCTCCAGAAGTTAGATCAGATGGCAAATTGGATTTGGTGCTAGGTCTTTCCCTTTAGGTTTTACCCCAACAATGTTTTCATTAGTTTCGCTCACTCTCGAAATCAAGCATTTTACAGCAGGTTGGAGCAGCCTGTATCTCAGCACAGGAATAAGGTAGGGAAGAATTCTAAGGCTCATTTTGACTGCCTCCAGAAGTTAGATCAGATGGCAAATTGGATTTGGTGCTAGGTCTTTCCCTTTAGGTTTTACCCCAACAATGTTTTCATTAGTTTCGCTCACTCTCGAAATCAAGCATTTTACAGCAGGTTGGAGCAGCCTGTATCTCAGCACAGGAATAAGGTAGGGAAGAATTCTAAGGATCATTTTGACTGCCTCCAGAAGTTAGATCAGATGGCAAATTGGATTTGGTGCTAGGTCTTTCCCTTTAGGTTTTACCCCAACAATGTTTTCATTAGTTTCGCTCACTCTCGAAATCAAGCATTTTACAGCAGGTTGGAGCAGCCTGTATCTCAGCACAGGAATAAGGTAGGGAAGAATTCTAAGGCTCATTTTGACTGCCTCCAGAAGTTAGATCAGATGGCAAATTGGATTTGGTGCTAGGTCTTTCCCTTTAGGTTTTACCCCAACAATGTTTTCATTAGTTTCGCTCACTCTCGAAATCAAGCATTTTACAGCAGGTTGGAGCAGCCTGTATCTCAGCACAGGAATAAGGTAGGGAAGAATTCTAAGGATCATTTTGACTGCCTCCAGAAGTTAGATCAGATGGCAAATTGGATTTGGTGCTAGGTCTTTCCCTTTAGGTTTTACCCCAACAATGTTTTCATTAGTTTCGCTCACTCTCGAAATCAAGCATTTTACAGCAGGTTGGAGCAGCCTGTATCTCAGCACAGGAATAAGGTAGGGAAGAATTCTAAGGATCATTTTGACTGCCTCCAGAAGTTAGATCAGATGGCAAATTGGATTTGGTGCTAGGTCTTTCCCTTTAGGTTTTACCCCAACAATGTTTTCATTAGTTTCGCTCACTCTCGAAATCAAGCATTTTACAGCAGGTTGGAGCAGCCTGTATCTCAGCACAGGAATAAGGTAGGGAAGAATTCTAAGGCTCATTTTGACTGCCTCCAGAAGTTAGATCAGATGGCAAATTGGATTTGGTGCTAGGTCTTTCCCTTTAGGTTTTACCCCAACAATGTTTTCATTAGTTTCGCTCACTCTCGAAATCAAGCATTTTACAGCAGGTTGGAGCAGCCTGTATCTCAGCACAGGAATAAGGTAGGGAAGAATTCTAAGGCTCATTTTGACTGCCTCCAGAAGTTAGATCAGATGGCAAATTGGATTTGGTGCTAGGTCTTTCCCTTTAGGTTTTACCCCAACAATGTTTTCATTAGTTTCGCTCACTCTCGAAATCAAGCATTTTACAGCAGGTTGGAGCAGCCTGTATCTCAGCACAGGAATAAGGTAGGGAAGAATTCTAAGGCTCATTTTGACTGCCTCCAGAAGTTAGATCAGATGGCAAATTGGATTTGGTGCTAGGTCTTTCCCTTTAGGTTTTACCCCAACAATGTTTTCATTAGTTTCGCTCACTCTCGAAATCAAGCATTTTACAGCAGGTTGGAGCAGCCTGTATCTCAGCACAGGAATAAGGTAGGGAAGAATTCTAAGGCTCATTTTGACTGCCTCCAGAAGTTAGATCAGATGGCAAATTGGATTTGGTGCTAGGTCTTTCCCTTTAGGTTTTACCCCAACAATGTTTTCATTAGTTTCGCTCACTCTCGAAATCAAGCATTTTACAGCAGGTTGGAGCAGCCTGTATCTCAGCACAGGAATAAGGTAGGGAAGAATTCTAAGGCTCATTTTGACTGCCTCCAGAAGTTAGATCAGATGGCAAATTGGATTTGGTGCTAGGTCTTTCCCTTTAGGTTTTACCCCAACAATGTTTTCATTAGTTTCGCTCACTCTCGAAATCAAGCATTTTACAGCAGGTTGGAGCAGCCTGTATCTCAGCACAGGAATAAGGTAGGGAAGAATTCTAAGGCTCATTTTGACTGCCTCCAGAAGTTAGATCAGATGGCAAATTGGATTTGGTGCTAGGTCTTTCCCTTTAGGTTTTACCCCAACAATGTTTTCATTAGTTTCGCTCACTCTCGAAATCAAGCATTTTACAGCAGGTTGGAGCAGCCTGTATCTCAGCACAGGAATAAGGTAGGGAAGAATTCTAAGGATCATTTTGACTGCCTCCAGAAGTTAGATCAGATGGCAAATTGGATTTGGTGCTAGGTCTTTCCCTTTAGGTTTTACCCCAACAATGTTTTCATTAGTTTCGCTCACTCTCGAAATCAAGCATTTTACAGCAGGTTGGAGCAGCCTGTATCTCAGCACAGGAATAAGGTAGGGAAGAATTCTAAGGATCATTTTGACTGCCTCCAGAAGTTAGATCAGATGGCAAATTGGATTTGGTGCTAGGTCTTTCCCTTTAGGTTTTACCCCAACAATGTTTTCATTAGTTTCGCTCACTCTCGAAATCAAGGCATTTTACAGCAGGTTGGAGCAGCCTGTATCTCAGCACAGGAATAAGGTAGGGAAGAATTCAAATGCTCATTTTGACTGCCTCCAGAAGTTAGATCAGATGGCAAATTGGATTTGGTGCTAGGTCTTTCCCTTTAGGTTTTACCCCAACAATGTTTTCATTAGTTTCGCTCACTCTCGAAATCAAGCATTTTACAGCAGGTTGGAGCAGCCTGTATCTCAGCACAGGAATAAGGTAGGGAAGAATTCTAAGGCTCATTTTGACTGCCTCCAGAAGTTAGATCAGATGGCAAATTGGATTTGGTGCTAGGTCTTTCCCTTTAGGTTTTACCCCAACAATGTTTTCATTAGTTTCGCTCACTCTCGAAATCAAGCATTTTACAGCAGGTTGGAGCAGCCTGTATCTCAGCACAGGAATAAGGTAGGGAAGAATTCTAAGGCTCATTTTGACTGCCTCCAGAAGTTAGATCAGATGGCAAATTGGATTTGGTGCTAGGTCTTTCCCTTTAGGTTTTACCCCAACAATGTTTTCATTAGTTTCGCTCACTCTCGAAATCAAGCATTTTACAGCAGGTTGGAGCAGCCTGTATCTCAGCACAGGAATAAGGTAGGGAAGAATTCTAAGGATCATTTTGACTGCCTCCAGAAGTTAGATCAGATGGCAAATTGGATTTGGTGCTAGGTCTTTCCCTTTAGGTTTTACCCCAACAATGTTTTCATTAGTTTCGCTCACTCTCGAAATCAAGCATTTTACAGCAGGTTGGAGCAGCCTGTATCTCAGCACAGGAATAAGGTAGGGAAGAATTCTAAGGATCATTTTGACTGCCTCCAGAAGTTAGATCAGATGGCAAATTGGATTTGGTGCTAGGTCTTTCCCTTTAGGTTTTACCCCAACAATGTTTTCATTAGTTTCGCTCACTCTCGAAATCAAGCATTTTACAGCAGGTTGGAGCAGCCTGTATCTCAGCACAGGAATAAGGTAGGGAAGAATTCTAAGGATCATTTTAACTGCCTCCAGAAGTTAGATCAGATGGCAAATTGGATTTGGTGCTAGGTCTTTCCCTTTAGGTTTTACCCCAACAATGTTTTCATTAGTTTCGCTCACTCTCGAAATCAAGCATTTTACAGCAGGTTGGAGCAGCCTGTATCTCAGCACAGGAATAAGGTAGGGAAGAATTCTAAGGCTCATTTTGACTGCCTCCAGAAGTTAGATCAGATGGCAAATTGGATTTGGTGCTAGGTCTTTCCCTTTAGGTTTTACCCCAACAAAGTTTTCATTAGTTTCGCTCACTCTCGAAATCAAGCATTTTACAGCAGGTTGGAGCAGCCTGTATCTCAGCACAGGAATAAGGTAGGGAAGAATTCTAAGGATCATTTTGACTGCCTCCAGAAGTTAGATCAGATGGCAAATTGGATTTGGTGCTAGGTCTTTCCCTTTAGGTTTTACCCCAACAATGTTTTCATTAGTTTCGCTCACTCTCGAAATCAAGCATTTTACAGCAGGTTGGAGCAGCCTGTATCTCAGCACAGGAATAAGGTAGGGAAGAATTCTAAGGATCATTTTGACTGCCTCCAGAAGTTAGATCAGATGGCAAATTGGATTTGGTGCTAGGTCTTTCCCTTTAGGTTTTACCCCAACAATGTTTTCATTAGTTTCGCTCACTCTCGAAATCAAGCATTTTACAGCAGGTTGGAGCAGCCTGTATCTCAGCACAGGAATAAGGTAGGGAAGAATTCTAAGGATCATTTTGACTGCCTCCAGAAGTTAGATCAGATGGCAAATTGGATTTGGTGCTAGGTCTTTCCCTTTAGGTTTTACCCCAACAATGTTTTCATTAGTTTCGCTCACTCTCGAAATCAAGCATTTTACAGCAGGTTGGAGCAGCCTGTATCTCAGCACAGGAATAAGGTAGGAAAGAATTCTAAGGCTCATTTTGACTGCCTCCAGAAGTTAGATCAGATGGCAAATTGGATTTGGTGCTAGGTCTTTCCCTTTAGGTTTTACCCCAACAATGTTTTCATTAGTTTCGCTCACTCTCGAAATCAAGCATTTTACAGCAGGTTGGAGCAGCCTGTATCTCAGCACAGGAATAAGGTAGGGAAGAATTCTAAGGCTCATTTTGACTGCCTCCAGAAGTTAGATCAGATGGCAAATTGGATTTGGTGCTAGGTCTTTCCCTTTAGGTTTTACCCCAACAATGTTTTCATTAGTTTCGCTCACTCTCGAAATCAAGCATTTTACAGCAGGTTGGAGCAGCCTGTATCTCAGCACAGGAATAAGGTAGGGAAGAATTCTAAGGATCATTTTGACTGCCTCCAGAAGTTAGATCAGATGGCAAATTGGATTTGGTGCTAGGTCTTTCCCTTTAGGTTTTACCCCAACAATGTTTTCATTAGTTTCGCTCACTCTCGAAATCAAGCATTTTACAGCAGGTTGGAGCAGCCTGTATCTCAGCACAGGAATAAGGTAGGGAAGAATTCTAAGGATCATTTTGACTGCCTCCAGAAGTTAGATCAGATGGCAAATTGGATTTGGTGCTAGGTCTTTCCCTTTAGGTTTTACCCCAACAATGTTTTCATTAGTTTCGCTCACTCTCGAAATCAAGCATTTTACAGCAGGTTGGAGCAGCCTGTATCTCAGCACAGGAATAAGGTAGGGAAGAATTCAAATGCTCATTTTGACTGCCTCCAGAAGTTAGATCAGATGGCAAATTGGATTTGGTGCTAGGTCTTTCCCTTTAGGTTTTACCCCAACAATGTTTTCATTAGTTTCGCTCACTCTCGAAATCAAGCATTTTACAGCAGGTTGGAGCAGCCTGTATCTCAGCACAGGAATAAGGTAGGGAAGAATTCTAAGGATCATTTTGACTGCCTCCAGAAGTTAGATCAGATGGCAAATTGGATTTGGTGCTAGGTCTTTCCCTTTAGGTTTTACCCCAACAATGTTTTCATTAGTTTCGCTCACTCTCGAAATCAAGCATTTTACAGCAGGTTGGAGCAGCCTGTATCTCAGCACAGGAATAAGGTAGGGAAGAATTCTAAGGCTCATTTTGACTGCCTCCAGAAGTTAGATCAGATGGCAAATTGGATTTGGTGCTAGGTCTTTCCCTTTAGGTTTTACCCCAACAATGTTTTCATTAGTTTCGCTCACTCTCGAAATCAAGCATTTTACAGCAGGTTGGAGCAGCCTGTATCTCAGCACAGGAATAAGGTAGGGAAGAATTCTAAGGATCATTTTGACTGCCTCCAGAAGTTAGATCAGATGGCAAATTGGATTTGGTGCTAGGTCTTTCCCTTTAGGTTTTACCCCAACAATGTTTTCATTAGTTTCGCTCACTCTCGAAATCAAGCATTTTACAGCAGGTTGGAGCAGCCTGTATCTCAGCACAGGAATAAGGTAGGGAAGAATTCTAAGGATCATTTTGACTGCCTCCAGAAGTTAGATCAGATGGCAAATTGGATTTGGTGCTAGGTCTTTCCCTTTAGGTTTTACCCCAACAATGTTTTCATTAGTTTCGCTCACTCTCGAAATCAAGCATTTTACAGCAGGTTGGAGCAGCCTGTATCTCAGCACAGGAATAAGGTAGGGAAGAATTCTAAGGCTCATTTTGACTGCCTCCAGAAGTTAGATCAGATGGCAAATTGGATTTGGTGCTAGGTCTTTCCCTTTAGGTTTTACCCCAACAATGTTTTCATTAGTTTCGCTCACTCTCGAAATCAAGCATTTTACAGCAGGTTGGAGCAGCCTGTATCTCAGCACAGGAATAAGGTAGGGAAGAATTCTAAGGATCATTTTGACTGCCTCCAGAAGTTAGATCAGATGGCAAATTGGATTTGGTGCTAGGTCTTTCCCTTTAGGTTTTACCCCAACAATGTTTTCATTAGTTTCGCTCACTCTCGAAATCAAGCATTTTACAGCAGGTTGGAGCAGCCTGTATCTCAGCACAGGAATAAGGTAGGGAAGAATTCTAAGGCTCATTTTGACTGCCTCCAGAAGTTAGATCAGATGGCAAATTGGATTTGGTGCTAGGTCTTTCCCTTTAGGTTTTACCCCAACAATGTTTTCATTAGTTTCGCTCACTCTCGAAATCAAGCATTTTACAGCAGGTTGGAGCAGCCTGTATCTCAGCACAGGAATAAGGTAGGGAAGAATTCTAAGGATCATTTTGACTGCCTCCAGAAGTTAGATCAGATGGCAAATTGGATTTGGTGCTAGGTCTTTCCCTTTAGGTTTTACCCCAACAATGTTTTCATTAGTTTCGCTCACTCTCGAAATCAAGCATTTTACAGCAGGTTGGAGCAGCCTGTATCTCAGCACAGGAATAAGGTAGGGAAGAATTCTAAGGATCATTTTGACTGCCTCCAGAAGTTAGATCAGATGGCAAATTGGATTTGGTGCTAGGTCTTTCCCTTTAGGTTTTACCCCAACAATGTTTTCATTAGTTTCGCTCACTCTCGAAATCAAGCATTTTACAGCAGGTTGGAGCAGCCTGTATCTCAGCACAGGAATAAGGTAGGGAAGAATTCTAAGGATCATTTTGACTGCCTCCAGAAGTTAGATCAGATGGCAAATTGGATTTGGTGCTAGGTCTTTCCCTTTAGGTTTTACCCCAACAATGTTTTCATTAGTTTCGCTCACTCTCGAAATCAAGCATTTTACAGCAGGTTGGAGCAGCCTGTATCTCAGCACAGGAATAAGGTAGGGAAGAATTCTAAGGATCATTTTGACTGCCTCCAGAAGTTAGATCAGATGGCAAATTGGATTTGGTGCTAGGTCTTTCCCTTTAGGTTTTACCCCAACAATGTTTTCATTAGTTTCGCTCACTCTCGAAATCAAGCATTTTACAGCAGGTTGGAGCAGCCTGTATCTCAGCACAGGAATAAGGTAGGGAAGAATTCTAAGGATCATTTTGACTGCCTCCAGAAGTTAGATCAGATGGCAAATTGGATTTGGTGCTAGGTCTTTCCCTTTAGGTTTTACCCCAACAATGTTTTCATTAGTTTCGCTCACTCTCGAAATCAAGCATTTTACAGCAGGTTGGAGCAGCCTGTATCTCAGCACAGGAATAAGGTAGGGAAGAATTCTAAGGATCATTTTGACTGCCTCCAGAAGTTAGATCAGATGGCAAATTGGATTTGGTGCTAGGTCTTTCCCTTTAGGTTTTACCCCAACAATGTTTTCATTAGTTTCGCTCACTCTCGAAATCAAGCATTTTACAGCAGGTTGGAGCAGCCTGTATCTCAGCACAGGAATAAGGTAGGGAAGAATTCTAAGGATCATTTTGACTGCCTCCAGAAGTTAGATCAGATGGCAAATTGGATTTGGTGCTAGGTCTTTCCCTTTAGGTTTTACCCCAACAATGTTTTCATTAGTTTCGCTCACTCTCGAAATCAAGCATTTTACAGCAGGTTGGAGCAGCCTGTATCTCAGCACAGGAATAAGGTAGGGAAGAATTCTAGAGGATCATTTTGACTGCCTCCAGAAGTTAGATCAGATGGCAAATTGGATTTGGTCTAGGTCTTTCCCTTTAGGTTTTACCCCAACAATGTTTTCATTAGTTTCGCTCACTCTCGAAATCAAGCATTTTACAGCAGGTTGGAGCAGCCTGTATCTCAGCACAGGAATAAGGTAGGGAAGAATTCTAAGGCTCATTTTGACTGCCTCCAGAAGTTAGATCAGATGGCAAATTGGATTTGGTGCTAGGTCTTTCCCTTTAGGTTTTACCCCAACAATGTTTTCATTAGTTTCGCTCACTCTCGAAATCAAGCATTTTACAGCAGGTTGGAGCAGCCTGTATCTCAGCACAGGAATAAGGTGGGGAAGAATTCTAAGGATCATTTTGACTGCCTCCAGAAGTTAGATCAGATGGCAAATTGGATTTGGTGCTAGGTCTTTCCCTTTAGGTTTTACCCCAACAATGTTTTCATTAGTTTCGCTCACTCTCGAAATCAAGCATTTTACAGCAGGTTGGAGCAGCCTGTATCTCAGCACAGGAATCAGGTGGGGAAGAATTCTAATGCTCATTTTGACTGCCTCCAGAAGTTAGATCAGATGGCAAATTGGATTTGGTGCTAGGTCTTTCCCTTTAGGTTTTACCCCAACAATGTTTTCATTAGTTTCGCTCACTCTCGAAATCAAGCATTTTACAGCAGGTTGGAGCAGCCTGTATCTCAGCACAGGAATAAGGTAGGGAAGAATTCTAAGGCTCATTTTGACTGCCTCCAGAAGTTAGATCAGATGGCAAATTGGATTTGGTGCTAGGTCTTTCCCTTTAGGTTTTACCCCAACAATGTTTTCATTAGTTTCGCTCACTCTCGAAATCAAGCATTTTACAGCAGGTTGGAGCAGCCTGTATCTCAGCACAGGAATAAGGTGGGGAAGAATTCTAAGGCTCATTTTGACTGCCTCCAGAAGTTAGATCAGATGGCAAATTGGATTTGGTGCTAGGTCTTTCCCTTTAGGTTTTACCCCAACAATGTTTTCATTAGTTTCGCTCACTCTCGAAATCAAGCATTTTACAGCAGGTTGGAGCAGCCTGTATCTCAGCACAGGAATAAGGTAGGGAAGAATTCTAAGGATCATTTTGACTGCCTCCAGAAGTTAGATCAGATGGCAAATTGGATTTGGTGCTAGGTCTTTCCCTTTAGGTTTTACCCCAACAATGTTTTCATTAGTTTCGCTCACTCTCGAAATCAAGCATTTTACAGCAGGTTGGAGCAGCCTGTATCTCAGCACAGGAATAAGGTAGGGAAGAATTCTAAGGATCATTTTGACTGCCTCCAGAAGTTAGATCAGATGGCAAATTGGATTTGGTGCTAGGTCTTTCCCTTTAGGTTTTACCCCAACAATGTTTTCATTAGTTTCGCTCACTCTCGAAATCAAGCATTTTTACAGCAGGTTGGAGCAGCCTGTATCTCAGCACAGGAATAAGGTAGGGAAGAATTCTAAGGATCATTTTGACTGCCTCCAGAAGTTAGATCAGATGGCAAATTGGATTTGGTGCTAGGTCTTTCCCTTTAGGTTTTACCCCAACAATGTTTTCATTAGTTTCGCTCACTCTCGAAATCAAGCATTTTACAGCAGGTTGGAGCAGCCTGTATCTCAGCACAGGAATAAGGTAGGGAAGAATTCTAAGGCTCATTTTGACTGCCTCCAGAAGTTAGATCAGATGGCAAATTGGATTTGGTGCTAGGTCTTTCCCTTTAGGTTTTACCCCAACAATGTTTTCATTAGTTTCGCTCACTCTCGAAATCAAGCATTTTACAGCAGGTTGGAGCAGCCTGTATCTCAGCACAGGAATAAGGTAGGGAAGAATTCTAAGGCTCATTTTGACTGCCTCCAGAAGTTAGATCAGATGGCAAATTGGATTTGGTGCTAGGTCTTTCCCTTTAGGTTTTACCCCAACAATGTTTTCATTAGTTTCGCTCACTCTCGAAATCAAGCATTTTACAGCAGGTTGGAGCAGCCTGTATCTCAGCACAGGAATAAGGTAGGGAAGAATTCTAAGGCTCATTTTGACTGCCTCCAGAAGTTAGATCAGATGGCAAATTGGATTTGGTGCTAGGTCTTTCCCTTTAGGTTTTACCCCAACAATGTTTTCATTAGTTTCGCTCACTCTCGAAATCAAGCATTTTACAGCAGGTTGGAGCAGCCTGTATCTCAGCACAGGAATAAGGTAGGGAAGAATTCTAAGGCTCATTTTGACTGCCTCCAGAAGTTAGATCAGATGGCAAATTGGATTTGGTGCTAGGTCTTTCCCTTTAGGTTTTACCCCAACAATGTTTTCATTAGTTTCGCTCACTCTCGAAATCAAGCATTTTACAGCAGGTTGGAGCAGCCTGTATCTCAGCACAGGAATAAGGTAGGGAAGAATTCTAAGGATCATTTTGACTGCCTCCAGAAGTTAGATCAGATGGCAAATTGGATTTGGTGCTAGGTCTTTCCCTTTAGGTTTTACCCCAACAATGTTTTCATTAGTTTCGCTCACTCTCGAAATCAAGCATTTTACAGCAGGTTGGAGCAGCCTGTATCTCAGCACAGGAATAAGGTAGGGAAGAATTCTAAGGATCATTTTGACTGCCTCCAGAAGTTAGATCAGATGGCAAATTGGATTTGGTGCTAGGTCTTTCCCTTTAGGTTTTACCCCAACAATGTTTTCATTAGTTTCGCTCACTCTCGAAATCAAGCATTTTACAGCAGGTTGGAGCAGCCTGTATCTCAGCACAGGAATAAGGTAGGGAAGAATTCTAAGGATCATTTTGACTGCCTCCAGAAGTTAGATCAGATGGCAAATTGGATTTGGTGCTAGGTCTTTCCCTTTAGGTTTTACCCCAACAATGTTTTCATTAGTTTCGCTCACTCTCGAAATCAAGCATTTTACAGCAGGTTGGAGCAGCCTGTATCTCAGCACAGGAATAAGGTAGGGAAGAATTCTAAGGATCATTTTGACTGCCTCCAGAAGTTAGATCAGATGGCAAATTGGATTTGGTGCTAGGTCTTTCCCTTTAGGTTTTACCCCAACAATGTTTTCATTAGTTTCGCTCACTCTCGAAATCAAGCATTTTACAGCAGGTTGGAGCAGCCTGTATCTCAGCACAGGAATAAGGTAGGGAAGAATTCTAAGGCTCATTTTGACTGCCTCCAGAAGTTAGATCAGATGGCAAATTGGATTTGGTGCTAGGTCTTTCCCTTTAGGTTTTACCCCAACAATGTTTTCATTAGTTTCGCTCACTCTCGAAATCAAGCATTTTACAGCAGGTTGGAGCAGCCTGTATCTCAGCACAGGAATAAGGTAGGGAAGAATTCTAAGGCTCATTTTGACTGCCTCCAGAAGTTAGATCAGATGGCAAATTGGATTTGGTGCTAGGTCTTTCCCTTTAGGTTTTACCCCAACAATGTTTTCATTAGTTTCGCTCACTCTCGAAATCAAGCATTTTACAGCAGGTTGGAGCAGCCTGTATCTCAGCACAGGAATAAGGTAGGGAAGAATTCTAAGGCTCATTTTGACTGCCTCCAGAAGTTAGATCAGATGGCAAATTGGATTTGGTGCTAGGTCTTTCCCTTTAGGTTTTACCCCAACAATGTTTTCATTAGTTTCGCTCACTCTCGAAATCAAGCATTTTACAGCAGGTTGGAGCAGCCTGTATCTCAGCACAGGAATAAGGTAGGGAAGAATTCTAAGGATCATTTTGACTGCCTCCAGAAGTTAGATCAGATGGCAAATTGGATTTGGTGCTAGGTCTTTCCCTTTAGGTTTTACCCCAACAATGTTTTCATTAGTTTCGCTCACTCTCGAAATCAAGCATTTTACAGCAGGTTGGAGCAGCCTGTATCTCAGCACAGGAATAAGGTAGGGAAGAATTCTAAGGCTCATTTTGACTGCCTCCAGAAGTTAGATCAGATGGCAAATTGGATTTGGTGCTAGGTCTTTCCCTTTAGGTTTTACCCCAACAATGTTTTCATTAGTTTCGCTCACTCTCGAAATCAAGCATTTTACAGCAGGTTGGAGCAGCCTGTATCTCAGCACAGGAATAAGGTAGGGAAGAATTCTAAGGATCATTTTGACTGCCTCCAGAAGTTAGATCAGATGGCAAATTGGATTTGGTGCTAGGTCTTTCCCTTTAGGTTTTACCCCAACAATGTTTTCATTAGTTTCGCTCACTCTCGAAATCAAGCATTTTACAGCAGGTTGGAGCAGCCTGTATCTCAGCACAGGAATAAGGTAGGGAAGAATTCTAAGGCTCATTTTGACTGCCTCCAGAAGTTAGATCAGATGGCAAATTGGATTTGGTGCTAGGTCTTTCCCTTTAGGTTTTACCCCAACAATGTTTTCATTAGTTTCGCTCACTCTCGAAATCAAGCATTTTACAGCAGGTTGGAGCAGCCTGTATCTCAGCACAGGAATAAGGTAGGGAAGAATCCTAAGGCTCATTTTGACTGCCTCCAGAAGTTAGATCAGATGGCAAATTGGATTTGGTGCTAGGTCTTTCCCTTTAGGTTTTACCCCAACAATGTTTTCATTAGTTTCGCTCACTCTCGAAATCAAGCATTTTACAGCAGGTTGGAGCAGCCTGTATCTCAGCACAGGAATAAGGTGGGGAAGAATTCTAAGGCTCATTTTGACTGCCTCCAGAAGTTAGATCAGATGGCAAATTGGATTTGGTGCTAGGTCTTTCCCTTTAGGTTTTACCCCAACAATGTTTTCATTAGTTTCGCTCACTCTCGAAATCAAGCATTTTACAGCAGGTTGGAGCAGCCTGTATCTCAGCACAGGAATCAGGTGGGGAAGAATTCTAATGCTCATTTTGACTGCCTCCAGAAGTTAGATCAGATGGCAAATTGGATTTGGTGCTAGGTCTTTCCCTTTAGGTTTTACCCCAACAATGTTTTCATTAGTTTCGCTCACTCTCGAAATCAAGCATTTTACAGCAGGTTGGAGCAGCCTGTATCTCAGCACAGGAATAAGGTAGGGAAGAATTCTAAGGATCATTTTGACTGCCTCCAGAAGTTAGATCAGATGGCAAATTGGATTTGGTGCTAGGTCTTTCCCTTTAGGTTTTACCCCAACAATGTTTTCATTAGTTTCGCTCACTCTCGAAATCAAGCATTTTACAGCAGGTTGGAGCAGCCTGTATCTCAGCACAGGAATAAGGTAGGGAAGAATTCTAAGGATCATTTTGACTGCCTCCAGAAGTTAGATCAGATGGCAAATTGGATTTGGTGCTAGGTCTTTCCCTTTAGGTTTTACCCCAACAATGTTTTCATTAGTTTCGCTCACTCTCGAAATCAAGCATTTTACAGCAGGTTGGAGCAGCCTGTATCTCAGCACAGGAATAAGGTAGGGAAGAATTCTAAGGATCATTTTGACTGCCTCCAGAAGTTAGATCAGATGGCAAATTGGATTTGGTGCTAGGTCTTTCCCTTTAGGTTTTACCCCAACAATGTTTTCATTAGTTTCGCTCACTCTCGAAATCAAGCATTTTACAGCAGGTTGGAGCAGCCTGTATCTCAGCACAGGAATAAGGTAGGGAAGAATTCTAAGGATCATTTTGACTGCCTCCAGAAGTTAGATCAGATGGCAAATTGGATTTGGTGCTAGGTCTTTCCCTTTAGGTTTTACCCCAACAATGTTTTCATTAGTTTCGCTCACTCTCGAAATCAAGCATTTTACAGCAGGTTGGAGCAGCCTGTATCTCAGCACAGGAATAAGGTAGGGAAGAATTCTAAGGCTCATTTTGACTGCCTCCAGAAGTTAGATCAGATGGCAAATTGGATTTGGTGCTAGGTCTTTCCCTTTAGGTTTTACCCCAACAATGTTTTCATTAGTTTCGCTCACTCTCGAAATCAAGCATTTTACAGCAGGTTGGAGCAGCCTGTATCTCAGCACAGGAATAAGGTAGGGAAGAATTCTAAGGCTCATTTTGACTGCCTCCAGAAGTTAGATCAGATGGCAAATTGGATTTGGTGCTAGGTCTTTCCCTTTAGGTTTTACCCCAACAATGTTTTCATTAGTTTCGCTCACTCTCGAAATCAAGCATTTTACAGCAGGTTGGAGCAGCCTGTATCTCAGCACAGGAATAAGGTAGGGAAGAATTCTAAGGCTCATTTTGACTGCCTCCAGAAGTTAGATCAGATGGCAAATTGGATTTGGTGCTAGGTCTTTCCCTTTAGGTTTTACCCCAACAATGTTTTCATTAGTTTCGCTCACTCTCGAAATCAAGCATTTTACAGCAGGTTGGAGCAGCCTGTATCTCAGCACAGGAATAAGGTAGGGAAGAATTCTAAGGATCATTTTGACTGCCTCCAGAAGTTAGATCAGATGGCAAATTGGATTTGGTGCTAGGTCTTTCCCTTTAGGTTTTACCCCAACAATGTTTTCATTAGTTTCGCTCACTCTCGAAATCAAGCATTTTACAGCAGGTTGGAGCAGCCTGTATCTCAGCACAGGAATAAGGTAGGGAAGAATTCTAAGGCTCATTTTGACTGCCTCCAGAAGTTAGATCAGATGGCAAATTGGATTTGGTGCTAGGTCTTTCCCTTTAGGTTTTACCCCAACAATGTTTTCATTAGTTTCGCTCACTCTCGAAATCAAGCATTTTACAGCAGGTTGGAGCAGCCTGTATCTCAGCACAGGAATAAGGTAGGGAAGAATTCTAAGGATCATTTTGACTGCCTCCAGAAGTTAGATCAGATGGCAAATTGGATTTGGTGCTAGGTCTTTCCCTTTAGGTTTTACCCCAACAATGTTTTCATTAGTTTCGCTCACTCTCGAAATCAAGCATTTTACAGCAGGTTGGAGCAGCCTGTATCTCAGCACAGGAATAAGGTAGGGAAGAATTCTAAGGCTCATTTTGACTGCCTCCAGAAGTTAGATCAGATGGCAAATTGGATTTGGTGCTAGGTCTTTCCCTTTAGGTTTTACCCCAACAATGTTTTCATTAGTTTCGCTCACTCTCGAAATCAAGCATTTTACAGCAGGTTGGAGCAGCCTGTATCTCAGCACAGGAATAAGGTAGGGAAGAATCCTAAGGCTCATTTTGACTGCCTCCAGAAGTTAGATCAGATGGCAAATTGGATTTGGTGCTAGGTCTTTCCCTTTAGGTTTTACCCCAACAATGTTTTCATTAGTTTCGCTCACTCTCGAAATCAAGCATTTTACAGCAGGTTGGAGCAGCCTGTATCTCAGCACAGGAATAAGGTGGGGAAGAATTCTAAGGCTCATTTTGACTGCCTCCAGAAGTTAGATCAGATGGCAAATTGGATTTGGTGCTAGGTCTTTCCCTTTAGGTTTTACCCCAACAATGTTTTCATTAGTTTCGCTCACTCTCGAAATCAAGCATTTTACAGCAGGTTGGAGCAGCCTGTATCTCAGCACAGGAATCAGGTGGGGAAGAATTCTAATGCTCATTTTGACTGCCTCCAGAAGTTAGATCAGATGGCAAATTGGATTTGGTGCTAGGTCTTTCCCTTTAGGTTTTACCCCAACAATGTTTTCATTAGTTTCGCTCACTCTCGAAATCAAGCATTTTACAGCAGGTTGGAGCAGCCTGTATCTCAGCACAGGAATAAGGTAGGGAAGAATTCTAAGGCTCATTTTGACTGCCTCCAGAAGTTAGATCAGATGGCAAATTGGATTTGGTGCTAGGTCTTTCCCTTTAGGTTTTACCCCAACAATGTTTTCATTAGTTTCGCTCACTCTCGAAATCAAGCATTTTACAGCAGGTTGGAGCAGCCTGTATCTCAGCACAGGAATAAGGTAGGGAAGAATTCTAAGGCTCATTTTGACTGCCTCCAGAAGTTAGATCAGATGGCAAATTGGATTTGGTGCTAGGTCTTTCCCTTTAGGTTTTACCCCAACAATGTTTTCATTAGTTTCGCTCACTCTCGAAATCAAGCATTTTACAGCAGGTTGGAGCAGCCTGTATCTCAGCACAGGAATAAGGTAGGGAAGAATTCTAAGGCTCATTTTGACTGCCTCCAGAAGTTAGATCAGATGGCAAATTGGATTTGGTGCTAGGTCTTTCCCTTTAGGTTTTACCCCAACAATGTTTTCATTAGTTTCGCTCACTCTCGAAATCAAGCATTTTACAGCAGGTTGGAGCAGCCTGTATCTCAGCACAGGAATAAGGTAGGGAAGAATTCTAAGGCTCATTTTGACTGCCTCCAGAAGTTAGATCAGATGGCAAATTGGATTTGGTGCTAGGTCTTTCCCTTTAGGTTTTACCCCAACAATGTTTTCATTAGTTTCGCTCACTCTCGAAATCAAGCATTTTACAGCAGGTTGGAGCAGCCTGTATCTCAGCACAGGAATAAGGTAGGGAAGAATTCTAAGGATCATTTTGACTGCCTCCAGAAGTTAGATCAGATGGCAAATTGGATTTGGTGCTAGGTCTTTCCCTTTAGGTTTTACCCCAACAATGTTTTCATTAGTTTCGCTCACTCTCGAAATCAAGCATTTTACAGCAGGTTGGAGCAGCCTGTATCTCAGCACAGGAATAAGGTAGGGAAGAATTCTCAGGATCATTTTGACTGCCTCCAGAAGTTAGATCAGATGGCAAATTGGATTTGGTGCTAGGTCTTTCCCTTTAGGTTTTACCCCAACAATGTTTTCATTAGTTTCGCTCACTCTCGAAATCAAGCATTTTACAGCAGGTTGGAGCAGCCTGTATCTCAGCACAGGAATAAGGTAGGGAAGAATTCTAAGGCTCATTTTGACTGCCTCCAGAAGTTAGATCAGATGGCAAATTGGATTTGGTGCTAGGTCTTTCCCTTTAGGTTTTACCCCAACAATGTTTTCATTAGTTTCGCTCACTCTCGAAATCAAGCATTTTACAGCAGGTTGGAGCAGCCTGTATCTCAGCACAGGAATAAGGTAGGGAAGAATTCTAAGGATCATTTTGACTGCCTCCAGAAGTTAGATCAGATGGCAAATTGGATTTGGTGCTAGGTCTTTCCCTTTAGGTTTTACCCCAACAATGTTTTCATTAGTTTCGCTCACTCTCGAAATCAAGCATTTTACAGCAGGTTGGAGCAGCCTGTATCTCAGCACAGGAATAAGGTAGGGAAGAATTCTAAGGCTCATTTTGACTGCCTCCAGAAGTTAGATCAGATGGCAAATTGGATTTGGTGCTAGGTCTTTCCCTTTAGGTTTTACCCCAACAATGTTTTCATTAGTTTCGCTCACTCTCGAAATCAAGCATTTTACAGCAGGTTGGAGCAGCCTGTATCTCAGCACAGGAATAAGGTAGGGAAGAATTCTAAGGATCATTTTGACTGCCTCCAGAAGTTAGATCAGATGGCAAATTGGATTTGGTGCTAGGTCTTTCCCTTTAGGTTTTACCCCAACAATGTTTTCATTAGTTTCGCTCACTCTCGAAATCAAGCATTTTACAGCAGGTTGGAGCAGCCTGTATCTCAGCACAGGAATAAGGTAGGGAAGAATTCTAGAGATCATTTTGACTGCCTCCAGAAGTTAGATCAGATGGCAAATTGGATTTGGTGCTAGGTCTTTCCCTTTAGGTTTTACCCCAACAATGTTTTCATTAGTTTCGCTCACTCTCGAAATCAAGCATTTTACAGCAGGTTGGAGCAGCCTGTATCTCAGCACAGGAATCAGGTGGGGAAGAATTCTAAGGATCATTTTGACTGCCTCCAGAAGTTAGATCAGATGGCAAATTGGATTTGGTGCTAGGTCTTTCCCTTTAGGTTTTACCCCAACAATGTTTTCATTAGTTTCGCTCACTCTCGAAATCAAGCATTTTACAGCAGGTTGGAGCAGCCTGTATCTCAGCACAGGAATAAGGTAGGGAAGAATTCTAAGGCTCATTTTGACTGCCTCCAGAAGTTAGATCAGATGGCAAATTGGATTTGGTGCTAGGTCTTTCCCTTTAGGTTTTACCCCAACAATGTTTTCATTAGTTTCGCTCACTCTCGAAATCAAGCATTTTACAGCAGGTTGGAGCAGCCTGTATCTCAGCACAGGAATAAGGTAGGGAAGAATTCTAAGGCTCATTTTGACTGCCTCCAGAAGTTAGATCAGATGGCAAATTGGATTTGGTGCTAGGTCTTTCCCTTTAGGTTTTACCCCAACAATGTTTTCATTAGTTTCGCTCACTCTCGAAATCAAGCATTTTACAGCAGGTTGGAGCAGCCTGTATCTCAGCACAGGAATAAGGTAGGGAAGAATTCTAAGGATCATTTTGACTGCCTCCAGAAGTTAGATCAGATGGCAAATTGGATTTGGTGCTAGGTCTTTCCCTTTAGGTTTTACCCCAACAATGTTTTCATTAGTTTCGCTCACTCTCGAAATCAAGCATTTTACAGCAGGTTGGAGCAGCCTGTATCTCAGCACAGGAATAAGGTAGGGAAGAATTCTAAGGCTCATTTTGACTGCCTCCAGAAGTTAGATCAGATGGCAAATTGGATTTGGTGCTAGGTCTTTCCCTTTAGGTTTTACCCCAACAATGTTTTCATTAGTTTCGCTCACTCTCGAAATCAAGCATTTTACAGCAGGTTGGAGCAGCCTGTATCTCAGCACAGGAATAAGGTAGGGAAGAATTCTAAGGCTCATTTTGACTGCCTCCAGAAGTTAGATCAGATGGCAAATTGGATTTGGTGCTAGGTCTTTCCCTTTAGGTTTTACCCCAACAATGTTTTCATTAGTTTCGCTCACTCTCGAAATCAAGCATTTTACAGCAGGTTGGAGCAGCCTGTATCTCAGCACAGGAATAAGGTAGGGAAGAATTCAAATGCTCATTTTGACTGCCTCCAGAAGTTAGATCAGATGGCAAATTGGATTTGGTGCTAGGTCTTTCCCTTTAGGTTTTACCCCAACAATGTTTTCATTAGTTTCGCTCACTCTCGAAATCAAGCATTTTACAGCAGGTTGGAGCAGCCTGTATCTCAGCACAGGAATAAGGTAGGGAAGAATTCTAAGGCTCATTTTGACTGCCTCCAGAAGTTAGATCAGATGGCAAATTGGATTTGGTGCTAGGTCTTTCCCTTTAGGTTTTACCCCAACAATGTTTTCATTAGTTTCGCTCACTCTCGAAATCAAGCATTTTACAGCAGGTTGGAGCAGCCTGTATCTCAGCACAGGAATAAGGTAGGGAAGAATTCTAAGGATCATTTTGACTGCCTCCAGAAGTTAGATCAGATGGCAAATTGGATTTGGTGCTAGGTCTTTCCCTTTAGGTTTTACCCCAACAATGTTTTCATTAGTTTCGCTCACTCTCGAAATCAAGCATTTTACAGCAGGTTGGAGCAGCCTGTATCTCAGCACAGGAATAAGGTAGGGAAGAATTCTAAGGCTCATTTTGACTGCCTCCAGAAGTTAGATCAGATGGCAAATTGGATTTGGTGCTAGGTCTTTCCCTTTAGGTTTTACCCCAACAATGTTTTCATTAGTTTCGCTCACTCTCGAAATCAAGCATTTTACAGCAGGTTGGAGCAGCCTGTATCTCAGCACAGGAATAAGGTAGGGAAGAATTCTAAGGATCATTTTGACTGCCTCCAGAAGTTAGATCAGATGGCAAATTGGATTTGGTGCTAGGTCTTTCCCTTTAGGTTTTACCCCAACAATGTTTTCATTAGTTTCGCTCACTCTCGAAATCAAGCATTTTACAGCAGGATGGAGCAGCCTGTATCTCAGCACAGGAATAAGGTAGGGAAGAATTCTAAGGATCATTTTGACTGCCTCCAGAAGTTAGATCAGATGGCAAATTGGATTTGGTGCTAGGTCTTTCCCTTTAGGTTTTACCCCAACAATGTTTTCATTAGTTTCGCTCACTCTCGAAATCAAGCATTTTACAGCAGGTTGGAGCAGCCTGTATCTCAGCACAGGAATAAGGTAGGGAAGAATTCTAAGGCTCATTTTGACTGCCTCCAGAAGTTAGATCAGATGGCAAATTGGATTTGGTGCTAGGTCTTTCCCTTTAGGTTTTACCCCAACAATGTTTTCATTAGTTTCGCTCACTCTCGAAATCAAGCATTTTACAGCAGGTTGGAGCAGCCTGTATCTCAGCACAGGAATAAGGTAGGGAAGAATTCTAAGGCTCATTTTGACTGCCTCCAGAAGTTAGATCAGATGGCAAATTGGATTTGGTGCTAGGTCTTTCCCTTTAGGTTTTACCCCAACAATGTTTTCATTAGTTTCGCTCACTCTCGAAATCAAGCATTTTACAGCAGGTTGGAGCAGCCTGTATCTCAGCACAGGAATAAGGTAGGGAAGAATTCTAAGGCTCATTTTGACTGCCTCCAGAAGTTAGATCAGATGGCAAATTGGATTTGGTGCTAGGTCTTTCCCTTTAGGTTTTACCCCAACAATGTTTTCATTAGTTTCGCTCACTCTCGAAATCAAGCATTTTACAGCAGGTTGGAGCAGCCTGTATCTCAGCACAGGAATAAGGTAGGGAAGAATTCTAAGGATCATTTTGACTGCCTCCAGAAGTTAGATCAGATGGCAAATTGGATTTGGTGCTAGGTCTTTCCCTTTAGGTTTTACCCCAACAATGTTTTCATTAGTTTCGCTCACTCTCGAAATCAAGCATTTTACAGCAGGTTGGAGCAGCCTGTATCTCAGCACAGGAATAAGGTAGGGAAGAATTCTAAGGCTCATTTTGACTGCCTCCAGAAGTTAGATCAGATGGCAAATTGGATTCGGTGCTAGGTCTTTCCCTTTAGGTTTTACCCCAACAATGTTTTCATTAGTTTCGCTCACTCTCGAAATCAAGCATTTTACAGCAGGTTGGAGCAGCCTGTATCTCAGCACAGGAATAAGGTAGGGAAGAATTCTAAGGCTCATTTTGACTGCCTCCAGAAGTTAGATCAGATGGCAAATTGGATTTGGTGCTAGGTCTTTCCCTTTAGGTTTTACCCCAACAATGTTTTCATTAGTTTCGCTCACTCTCGAAATCAAGCATTTTACAGCAGGTTGGAGCAGCCTGTATCTCAGCACAGGAATAAGGTAGGGAAGAATTCTAAGGCTCATTTTGACTGCCTCCAGAAGTTAGATCAGATGGCAAATTGCATTTGGTGCTAGGTCTTTCCCTTTAGGTTTTACCCCAACAATGTTTTCATTAGTTTCGCTCACTCTCGAAATCAAGCATTTTACAGCAGGTTGGAGCAGCCTGTATCTCAGCACAGGAATAAGGTAGGGAAGAATTCAAATGCTCATTTTGACTGCCTCCAGAAGTTAGATCAGATGGCAAATTGGATTTGGTGCTAGGTCTTTCCCTTTAGGTTTTACCCCAACAATGTTTTCATTAGTTTCGCTCACTCTCGAAATCAAGCATTTTACAGCAGGTTGGAGCAGCCTGTATCTCAGCACAGGAATAAGGTAGGGAAGAATTCTAAGGATCATTTTGACTGCCTCCAGAAGTTAGATCAGATGGCAAATTGGATTTGGTGCTAGGTCTTTCCCTTTAGGTTTTACCCCAACAATGTTTTCATTAGTTTCGCTCACTCTCGAAATCAAGCATTTTACAGCAGGTTGGAGCAGCCTGTATCTCAGCACAGGAATAAGGTAGGGAAGAATTCTAAGGCTCATTTTGACTGCCTCCAGAAGTTAGATCAGATGGCAAATTGGATTTGGTGCTAGGTCTTTCCCTTTAGGTTTTACCCCAACAATGTTTTCATTAGTTTCGCTCACTCTCGAAATCAAGCATTTTACAGCAGGTTGGAGCAGCCTGTATCTCAGCACAGGAATAAGGTAGGGAAGAATTCTAAGGCTCATTTTGACTGCCTCCAGAAGTTAGATCAGATGGCAAATTGGATTTGGTGCTAGGTCTTTCCCTTTAGGTTTTACCCCAACAATGTTTTCATTAGTTTCGCTCACTCTCGAAATCAAGCATTTTACAGCAGGTTGGAGCAGCCTGTATCTCAGCACAGGAATAAGGTAGGGAAGAATTCTAAGGCTCATTTTGACTGCCTCCAGAAGTTAGATCAGATGGCAAATTGGATTTGGTGCTAGGTCTTTCCCTTTAGGTTTTACCCCAACAATGTTTTCATTAGTTTCGCTCACTCTCGAAATCAAGCATTTTACAGCAGGTTGGAGCAGCCTGTATCTCAGCACAGGAATAAGGTAGGGAAGAATTCTAAGGATCATTTTGACTGCCTCCAGAAGTTAGATCAGATGGCAAATTGCATTTGGTGCTAGGTCTTTCCCTTTAGGTTTTACCCCAACAATGTTTTCATTAGTTTCGCTCACTCTCGAAATCAAGCATTTTACAGCAGGTTGGAGCAGCCTGTATCTCAGCACAGGAATAAGGTAGGGAAGAATTCTAAGGCTCATTTTGACTGCCTCCAGAAGTTAGATCAGATGGCAAATTGGATTTGGTGCTAGGTCTTTCCCTTTAGGTTTTACCCCAACAATGTTTTCATTAGTTTCGCTCACTCTCGAAATCAAGCATTTTACAGCAGGTTGGAGCAGCCTGTATCTCAGCACAGGAATAAGGTAGGGAAGAATTCTAAGGATCATTTTGACTGCCTCCAGAAGTTAGATCAGATGGCAAATTGGATTTGGTGCTAGGTCTTTCCCTTTAGGTTTTACCCCAACAATGTTTTCATTAGTTTCGCTCACTCTCGAAATCAAGCATTTTACAGCAGGTTGGAGCAGCCTGTATCTCAGCACAGGAATAAGGTAGGGAAGAATTCTAAGGCTCATTTTGACTGCCTCCAGAAGTTAGATCAGATGGCAAATTGGATTTGGTGCTAGGTCTTTCCCTTTAGGTTTTACCCCAACAATGTTTTCATTAGTTTCGCTCACTCTCGAAATCAAGCATTTTACAGCAGGTTGGAGCAGCCTGTATCTCAGCACAGGAATAAGGTAGGGAAGAATTCTAAGGATCATTTTGACTGCCTCCAGAAGTTAGATCAGATGGCAAATTGGATTTGGTGCTAGGTCTTTCCCTTTAGGTTTTACCCCAACAATGTTTTCATTAGTTTCGCTCACTCTCGAAATCAAGCATTTTACAGCAGGTTGGAGCAGCCTGTATCTCAGCACAGGAATAAGGTAGGGAAGAATTCTAAGGATCATTTTGACTGCCTCCAGAAGTTAGATCAGATGGCAAATTGGATTTGGTGCTAGGTCTTTCCCTTTAGGTTTTACCCCAACAATGTTTTCATTAGTTTCGCTCACTCTCGAAATCAAGCATTTTACAGCAGGTTGGAGCAGCCTGTATCTCAGCACAGGAATAAGGTAGGGAAGAATCCTAAGGCTCATTTTGACTGCCTCCAGAAGTTAGATCAGATGGCAAATTGGATTTGGTGCTAGGTCTTTCCCTTTAGGTTTTACCCCAACAATGTTTTCATTAGTTTCGCTCACTCTCGAAATCAAGCATTTTACAGCAGGTTGGAGCAGCCTGTATCTCAGCACAGGAATAAGGTGGGGAAGAATTCTAAGGCTCATTTTGACTGCCTCCAGAAGTTAGATCAGATGGCAAATTGGATTTGGTGCTAGGTCTTTCCCTTTAGGTTTTACCCCAACAATGTTTTCATTAGTTTCGCTCACTCTCGAAATCAAGCATTTTACAGCAGGTTGGAGCAGCCTGTATCTCAGCACAGGAATCAGGTGGGGAAGAATTCTAAGGATCATTTTGACTGCCTCCAGAAGTTAGATCAGATGGCAAATTGGATTTGGTGCTAGGTCTTTCCCTTTAGGTTTTACCCCAACAATGTTTTCATTAGTTTCGCTCACTCTCGAAATCAAGCATTTTACAGCAGGTTGGAGCAGCCTGTATCTCAGCACAGGAATAACGTAGGGAAGAATTCTAAGGCTCATTTTGACTGCCTCCAGAAGTTAGATCAGATGGCAAATTGGATTTGGTGCTAGGTCTTTCCCTTTAGGTTTTACCCCAACAATGTTTTCATTAGTTTCGCTCACTCTCGAAATCAAGCATTTTACAGCAGGTTGGAGCAGCCTGTATCTCAGCACAGGAATAAGGTAGGGAAGAATCCTAAGGCTCATTTTGACTGCCTCCAGAAGTTAGATCAGATGGCAAATTGGATTTGGTGCTAGGTCTTTCCCTTTAGGTTTTACCCCAACAATGTTTTCATTAGTTTCGCTCACTCTCGAAATCAAGCATTTTACAGCAGGTTGGAGCAGCCTGTATCTCAGCACAGGAATAAGGTAGGGAAGAATTCTAAGGCTCATTTTGACTGCCTCCAGAAGTTAGATCAGATGGCAAATTGGATTTGGTGCTAGGTCTTTCCCTTTAGGTTTTACCCCAACAATGTTTTCATTAGTTTCGCTCACTCTCGAAATCAAGCATTTTACAGCAGGTTGGAGCAGCCTGTATCTCAGCACAGGAATAAGGTAGGGAAGAATTCTAAGGATCATTTTGACTGCCTCCAGAAGTTAGATCAGATGGCAAATTGGATTTGGTGCTAGGTCTTTCCCTTTAGGTTTTACCCCAACAATGTTTTCATTAGTTTCGCTCACTCTCGAAATCAAGCATTTTACAGCAGGTTGGAGCAGCCTGTATCTCAGCACAGGAATAAGGTAAGGAAGAATTCTAAGGCTCATTTTGACTGCCTCCAGAAGTTAGATCAGATGGCAAATTGGATTTGGTGCTAGGTCTTTCCCTTTAGGTTTTACCCCAACAATGTTTTCATTAGTTTCGCTCACTCTCGAAATCAAGCATTTTACAGCAGGTTGGAGCAGCCTGTATCTCAGCACAGGAATAAGGTAGGGAAGAATTCAAAGGCTCATTTTGACTGCCTCCAGAAGTTAGATCAGATGGCAAATTGGATTTGGTGCTAGGTCTTTCCCTTTAGGTTTTACCCCAACAATGTTTTCATTAGTTTCGCTCACTCTCGAAATCAAGCATTTTACAGCAGGTTGGAGCAGCCTGTATCTCAGCACAGAATAAGGTAGGGAAGAATTCTAAGGCTCATTTTGACTGCCTCCAGAAGTTAGATCAGATGGCAAATTGGATTTGGTGCTAGGTCTTTCCCTTTAGGTTTTACCCCAACAATGTTTTCATTAGTTTCGCTCACTCTCGAAATCAAGCATTTTACAGCAGGTTGGAGCAGCCTGTATCTCAGCACAGGAATAAGGTAGGGAAGAATCCTAAGGCTCATTTTGACTGCCTCCAGAAGTTAGATCAGATGGCAAATTGGATTTGGTGCTAGGTCTTTCCCTTTAGGTTTTACCCCAACAATGTTTTCATTAGTTTCGCTCACTCTCGAAATCAAGCATTTTACAGCAGGTTGGAGCAGCCTGTATCTCAGCACAGGAATAAGGTGGGGAAGAATTCTAAGGCTCATTTTGACTGCCTCCAGAAGTTAGATCAGATGGCAAATTGGATTTGGTGCTAGGTCTTTCCCTTTAGGTTTTACCCCAACAATGTTTTCATTAGTTTCGCTCACTCTCGAAATCAAGCATTTTACAGCAGGTTGGAGCAGCCTGTATCTCAGCACAGGAATCAGGTGGGGAAGAATTCTAAGGATCATTTTGACTGCCTCCAGAAGTTAGATCAGATGGCAAATTGGATTTGGTGCTAGGTCTTTCCCTTTAGGTTTTACCCCAACAATGTTTTCATTAGTTTCGCTCACTCTCGAAATCAAGCATTTTACAGCAGGTTGGAGCAGCCTGTATCTCAGCACAGGAATAAGGTAGGGAAGAATTCTAAGGCTCATTTTGACTGCCTCCAGAAGTTAGATCAGATGGCAATTGGATTTGGTGCTAGGTCTTTCCCTTTAGGTTTTACCCCAACAATGTTTTCATTAGTTTCGCTCACTCTCGAAATCAAGCATTTTACAGCAGGTTGGAGCAGCCTGTATCTCAGCACAGGAATAAGGTAAGGAAGAATTCTAAGGCTCATTTTGACTGCCTCCAGAAGTTAGATCAGATGGCAAATTGGATTTGGTGCTAGGTCTTTCCCTTTAGGTTTTACCCCAACAATGTTTTCATTAGTTTCGCTCACTCTCGAAATCAAGCATTTTACAGCAGGTTGGAGCAGCCTGTATCTCAGCACAGGAATAAGGTAGGGAAGAATTCTAAGGATCATTTTGACTGCCTCCAGAAGTTAGATCAGATGGCAAATTGGATTTGGTGCTAGGTCTTTCCCTTTAGGTTTTACCCCAACAATGTTTTCATTAGTTTCGCTCACTCTCGAAATCAAGCATTTTACAGCAGGTTGGAGCAGCCTGTATCTCAGCACAGGAATAAGGTAGGGAAGAATTCTAAGGATCATTTTGACTGCCTCCAGAAGTTAGATCAGATGGCAAATTGGATTTGGTGCTAGGTCTTTCCCTTTAGGTTTTACCCCAACAATGTTTTCATTAGTTTCGCTCACTCTCGAAATCAAGCATTTTACAGCAGGTTGGAGCAGCCTGTATCTCAGCACAGGAATAAGGTAGGGAAGAATTCTAAGGATCATTTTGACTGCCTCCAGAAGTTAGATCAGATGGCAAATTGGATTTGGTGCTAGGTCTTTCCCTTTAGGTTTTACCCCAACAATGTTTTCATTAGTTTCGCTCACTCTCGAAATCAAGCATTTTACAGCAGGTTGGAGCAGCCTGTATCTCAGCACAGGAATAAGGTAGGGAAGAATTCTAAGGCTCATTTTGACTGCCTCCAGAAGTTAGATCAGATGGCAAATTGGATTTGGTGCTAGGTCTTTCCCTTTAGGTTTTACCCCAACAATGTTTTCATTAGTTTCGCTCACTCTCGAAATCAAGCATTTACAGCAGGTTGGAGCAGCCTGTATCTCAGCACAGGAATAAGGTAGGGAAGAATTCTAAGGCTCATTTTGACTGCCTCCAGAAGTTAGATCAGATGGCAAATTGGATTTGGTGCTAGGTCTTTCCCTTTAGGTTTTACCCCAACAATGTTTTCATTAGTTTCGCTCACTCTCGAAATCAAGCATTTTACAGCAGGTTGGAGCAGCCTGTATCTCAGCACAGGAATAAGGTAGGGAAGAATTCAAAGGCTCATTTTGACTGCCTCCAGAAGTTAGATCAGATGGCAAATTGGATTTGGTGCTAGGTCTTTCCCTTTAGGTTTTACCCCAACAATGTTTTCATTAGTTTCGCTCACTCTCGAAATCAAGCATTTTACAGCAGGTTGGAGCAGCCTGTATCTCAGCACAGGAATAAGGTAGGGAAGAATTCTAAGGCTCATTTTGACTGCCTCCAGAAGTTAGATCAGATGGCAAATTGGATTTGGTGCTAGGTCTTTCCCTTTAGGTTTTACCCCAACAATGTTTTCATTAGTTTCGCTCACTCTCGAAATCAAGCATTTTACAGCAGGTTGGAGCAGCCTGTATCTCAGCACAGGAATAAGGTGGGGAAGAATTCTAAGGCTCATTTTGACTGCCTCCAGAAGTTAGATCAGATGGCAAATTGGATTTGGTGCTAGGTCTTTCCCTTTAGGTTTTACCCCAACAATGTTTTCATTAGTTTCGCTCACTCTCGAAATCAAGCATTTTACAGCAGGTTGGAGCAGCCTGTATCTCAGAGCACAGGAATCAGGTGGGGAAGAATTCTAAGGATCATTTTGACTGCCTCCAGAAGTTAGATCAGATGGCAAATTGGATTTGGTGCTAGGTCTTTCCCTTTAGGTTTTACCCCAACAATGTTTTCATTAGTTTCGCTCACTCTCGAAATCAAGCATTTTACAGCAGGTTGGAGCAGCCTGTATCTCAGCACAGGAATAACGTAGGGAAGAATTCTAAGGCTCATTTTGACTGCCTCCAGAAGTTAGATCAGATGGCAAATTGGATTTGGTGCTAGGTCTTTCCCTTTAGGTTTTACCCCAACAATGTTTTCATTAGTTTCGCTCACTCTCGAAATCAAGCATTTTACAGCAGGTTGGAGCAGCCTGTATCTCAGCACAGGAATAAGGTAGGGAAGAATCCTAAGGCTCATTTTGACTGCCTCCAGAAGTTAGATCAGATGGCAAATTGGATTTGGTGCTAGGTCTTTCCCTTTAGGTTTTACCCCAACAATGTTTTCATTAGTTTCGCTCACTCTCGAAATCAAGCATTTTACAGCAGGTTGGAGCAGCCTGTATCTCAGCACAGGAATAAGGTAGGGAAGAATTCTAAGGATCATTTTGACTGCCTCCAGAAGTTAGATCAGATGGCAAATTGGATTTGGTGCTAGGTCTTTCCCTTTAGGTTTTACCCCAACAATGTTTTCATTAGTTTCGCTCACTCTCGAAATCAAGCATTTTACAGCAGGTTGGAGCAGCCTGTATCTCAGCACAGGAATAAGGTAGGGAAGAATTCTAAGGCTCATTTTGACTGCCTCCAGAAGTTAGATCAGATGGCAAATTGGATTTGGTGCTAGGTCTTTCCCTTTAGGTTTTACCCCAACAATGTTTTCATTAGTTTCGCTCACTCTCGAAATCAAGCATTTTACAGCAGGTTGGAGCAGCCTGTATCTCAGCACAGGAATAAGGTAGGGAAGAATTCTAAGGATCATTTTGACTGCCTCCAGAAGTTAGATCAGATGGCAAATTGGATTTGGTGCTAGGTCTTTCCCTTTAGGTTTTACCCCAACAATGTTTTCATTAGTTTCGCTCACTCTCGAAATCAAGCATTTTACAGCAGGTTGGAGCAGCCTGTATCTCAGCACAGGAATAAGGTAGGGAAGAATTCTAAGGCTCATTTTGACTGCCTCCAGAAGTTAGATCAGATGGCAAATTGGATTTGGTGCTAGGTCTTTCCCTTTAGGTTTTACCCCAACAATGTTTTCATTAGTTTCGCTCACTCTCGAAATCAAGCATTTTACAGCAGGTTGGAGCAGCCTGTATCTCAGCACAGGAATAAGGTAGGGAAGAATTCAAAGGCTCATTTTGACTGCCTCCAGAAGTTAGATCAGATGGCAAATTGGATTTGGTGCTAGGTCTTTCCCTTTAGGTTTTACCCCAACAATGTTTTCATTAGTTTCGCTCACTCTCGAAATCAAGCATTTTACAGCAGGTTGGAGCAGCCTGTATCTCAGCACAGGAATAAGGTAGGGAAGAATTCTAAGGCTCATTTTGACTGCCTCCAGAAGTTAGATCAGATGGCAAATTGGATTTGGTGCTAGGTCTTTCCCTTTAGGTTTTACCCCAACAATGTTTTCATTAGTTTCGCTCACTCTCGAAATCAAGCATTTTACAGCAGGTTGGAGCAGCCTGTATCTCAGCACAGGAATAAGGTAGGGAAGAATTCAAATGCTCATTTTGACTGCCTCCAGAAGTTAGATCAGATGGCAAATTGGATTTGGTGCTAGGTCTTTCCCTTTAGGTTTTACCCCAACAATGTTTTCATTAGTTTCGCTCACTCTCGAAATCAAGCATTTTACAGCAGGTTGGAGCAGCCTGTATCTCAGCACAGGAATAAGGTAGGGAAGAATTCTAAGGATCATTTTGACTGCCTCCAGAAGTTAGATCAGATGGCAAATTGCATTTGGTGCTAGGTCTTTCCCTTTAGGTTTTACCCCAACAATGTTTTCATTAGTTTCGCTCACTCTCGAAATCAAGCATTTTACAGCAGGTTGGAGCAGCCTGTATCTCAGCACAGGAATAAGGTAGGGAAGAATTCTAAGGATCATTTTGACTGCCTCCAGAAGTTAGATCAGATGGCAAATTGGATTTGGTGCTAGGTCTTTCCCTTTAGGTTTTACCCCAACAATGTTTTCATTAGTTTCGCTCACTCTCGAAATCAAGCATTTTACAGCAGGTTGGAGCAGCCTGTATCTCAGCACAGGAATAAGGTAGGGAAGAATTCTAAGGCTCATTTTGACTGCCTCCAGAAGTTAGATCAGATGGCAAATTGGATTTGGTGCTAGGTCTTTCCCTTTAGGTTTTACCCCAACAATGTTTTCATTAGTTTCGCTCACTCTCGAAATCAAGCATTTTACAGCAGGTTGGAGCAGCCTGTATCTCAGCACAGGAATAAGGTAGGGAAGAATTCTAAGGCTCATTTTGACTGCCTCCAGAAGTTAGATCAGATGGCAAATTGGATTTGGTGCTAGGTCTTTCCCTTTAGGTTTTACCCCAACAATGTTTTCATTAGTTTCGCTCACTCTCGAAATCAAGCATTTTACAGCAGGTTGGAGCAGCCTGTATCTCAGCACAGGAATAAGGTAGGGAAGAATTCTAAGGCTCATTTTGACTGCCTCCAGAAGTTAGATCAGATGGCAAATTGGATTTGGTGCTAGGTCTTTCCCTTTAGGTTTTACCCCAACAATGTTTTCATTAGTTTCGCTCACTCTCGAAATCAAGCATTTTACAGCAGGTTGGAGCAGCCTGTATCTCAGCACAGGAATAAGGTAGGGAAGAATTCTAAGGATCATTTTGACTGCCTCCAGAAGTTAGATCAGATGGCAAATTGGATTTGGTGCTAGGTCTTTCCCTTTAGGTTTTACCCCAACAATGTTTTCATTAGTTTCGCTCACTCTCGAAATCAAGCATTTTACAGCAGGATGGAGCAGCCTGTATCTCAGCACAGGAATAAGGTAGGGAAGAATTCTAAGGATCATTTTGACTGCCTCCAGAAGTTAGATCAGATGGCAAATTGGATTTGGTGCTAGGTCTTTCCCTTTAGGTTTTACCCCAACAATGTTTTCATTAGTTTCGCTCACTCTCGAAATCAAGCATTTTACAGCAGGTTGGAGCAGCCTGTATCTCAGCACAGGAATAAGGTAGGGAAGAATTCTAAGGCTCATTTTGACTGCCTCCAGAAGTTAGATCAGATGGCAAATTGGATTTGGTGCTAGGTCTTTCCCTTTAGGTTTTACCCCAACAATGTTTTCATTAGTTTCGCTCACTCTCGAAATCAAGCATTTTACAGCAGGTTGGAGCAGCCTGTATCTCAGCACAGGAATAAGGTAGGGAAGAATTCTAAGGCTCATTTTGACTGCCTCCAGAAGTTAGATCAGATGGCAAATTGGATTTGGTGCTAGGTCTTTCCCTTTAGGTTTTACCCCAACAATGTTTTCATTAGTTTCGCTCACTCTCGAAATCAAGCATTTTACAGCAGGTTGGAGCAGCCTGTATCTCAGCACAGGAATAAGGTAGGGAAGAATTCTAAGGCTCATTTTGACTGCCTCCAGAAGTTAGATCAGATGGCAAATTGGATTTGGTGCTAGGTCTTTCCCTTTAGGTTTTACCCCAACAATGTTTTCATTAGTTTCGCTCACTCTCGAAATCAAGCATTTTACAGCAGGTTGGAGCAGCCTGTATCTCAGCACAGGAATAAGGTAGGGAAGAATTCTAAGGATCATTTTGACTGCCTCCAGAAGTTAGATCAGATGGCAAATTGGATTTGGTGCTAGGTCTTTCCCTTTAGGTTTTACCCCAACAATGTTTTCATTAGTTTCGCTCACTCTCGAAATCAAGCATTTTACAGCAGGTTGGAGCAGCCTGTATCTCAGCACAGGAATAAGGTAGGGAAGAATTCTAAGGCTCATTTTGACTGCCTCCAGAAGTTAGATCAGATGGCAAATTGGATTTGGTGCTAGGTCTTTCCCTTTAGGTTTTACCCCAACAATGTTTTCATTAGTTTCGCTCACTCTCGAAATCAAGCATTTTACAGCAGGTTGGAGCAGCCTGTATCTCAGCACAGGAATAAGGTAGGGAAGAATTCTAAGGATCATTTTGACTGCCTCCAGAAGTTAGATCAGATGGCAAATTGGATTTGGTGCTAGGTCTTTCCCTTTAGGTTTTACCCCAACAATGTTTTCATTAGTTTCGCTCACTCTCGAAATCAAGCATTTTACAGCAGGTTGGAGCAGCCTGTATCTCAGCACAGGAATAAGGTAGGGAAGAATTCAAATGCTCATTTTGACTGCCTCCAGAAGTTAGATCAGATGGCAAATTGGATTTGGTGCTAGGTCTTTCCCTTTAGGTTTTACCCCAACAATGTTTTCATTAGTTTCGCTCACTCTCGAAATCAAGCATTTTACAGCAGGTTGGAGCAGCCTGTATCTCAGCACAGGAATAAGGTAGGGAAGAATTCTAAGGCTCATTTTGACTGCCTCCAGAAGTTAGATCAGATGGCAAATTGGATTTGGTGCTAGGTCTTTCCCTTTAGGTTTTACCCCAACAATGTTTTCATTAGTTTCGCTCACTCTCGAAATCAAGCATTTTACAGCAGGTTGGAGCAGCCTGTATCTCAGCACAGGAATAAGGTAGGGAAGAATCCTAAGGCTCATTTTGACTGCCTCCAGAAGTTAGATCAGATGGCAAATTGGATTTGGTGCTAGGTCTTTCCCTTTAGGTTTTACCCCAACAATGTTTTCATTAGTTTCGCTCACTCTCGAAATCAAGCATTTTACAGCAGGTTGGAGCAGCCTGTATCTCAGCACAGGAATAAGGTGGGGAAGAATTCTAAGGCTCATTTTGACTGCCTCCAGAAGTTAGATCAGATGGCAAATTGGATTTGGTGCTAGGTCTTTCCCTTTAGGTTTTACCCCAACAATGTTTTCATTAGTTTCGCTCACTCTCGAAATCAAGCATTTTACAGCAGGTTGGAGCAGCCTGTATCTCAGCATAGGAATCAGGTGGGGAAGAATTCTAAGGATCATTTTGACTGCCTCCAGAAGTTAGATCAGATGGCAAATTGGATTTGGTGCTAGGTCTTTCCCTTTAGGTTTTACCCCAACAATGTTTTCATTAGTTTCGCTCACTCTCGAAATCAAGCATTTTACAGCAGGTTGGAGCAGCCTGTATCTCAGCACAGGAATAACGTAGGGAAGAATTCTAAGGCTCATTTTGACTGCCTCCAGAAGTTAGATCAGATGGCAAATTGGATTTGGTGCTAGGTCTTTCCCTTTAGGTTTTACCCCAACAATGTTTTCATTAGTTTCGCTCACTCTCGAAATCAAGCATTTTACAGCAGGTTGGAGCAGCCTGTATCTCAGCACAGGAATAAGGTAAGGAAGAATTCTAAGGCTCATTTTGACTGCCTCCAGAAGTTAGATCAGATGGCAAATTGGATTTGGTGCTAGGTCTTTCCCTTTAGGTTTTACCCCAACAATGTTTTCATTAGTTTCGCTCACTCTCGAAATCAAGCATTTTACAGCAGGTTGGAGCAGCCTGTATCTCAGCACAGGAATAAGGTAGGGAAGAATTCTAAGGATCATTTTGACTGCCTCCAGAAGTTAGATCAGATGGCAAATTGGATTTGGTGCTAGGTCTTTCCCTTTAGGTTTTACCCCAACAATGTTTTCATTAGTTTCGCTCACTCTCGAAATCAAGCATTTTACAGCAGGTTGGAGCAGCCTGTATCTCAGCACAGGAATAAGGTAGGGAAGAATTCTAAGGCTCATTTTGACTGCCTCCAGAAGTTAGATCAGATGGCAAATTGGATTTGGTGCTAGGTCTTTCCCTTTAGGTTTTACCCCAACAATGTTTTCATTAGTTTCGCTCACTCTCGAAATCAAGCATTTTACAGCAGGTTGGAGCAGCCTGTATCTCAGCACAGGAATAAGGTAGGGAAGAATTCTAAGGCTCATTTTGACTGCCTCCAGAAGTTAGATCAGATGGCAAATTGGATTTGGTGCTAGGTCTTTCCCTTTAGGTTTTACCCCAACAATGTTTTCATTAGTTTCGCTCACTCTCGAAATCAAGCATTTTACAGCAGGTTGGAGCAGCCTGTATCTCAGCACAGGAATAAGGTAGGGAAGAATTCTAAGGCTCATTTTGACTGCCTCCAGAAGTTAGATCAGATGGCAAATTGGATTTGGTGCTAGGTCTTTCCCTTTAGGTTTTACCCCAACAATGTTTTCATTAGTTTCGCTCACTCTCGAAATCAAGCATTTTACAGCAGGTTGGAGCAGCCTGTATCTCAGCACAGGAATAAGGTAGGGAAGAATTCTAAGGCTCATTTTGACTGCCTCCAGAAGTTAGATCAGATGGCAAATTGGATTTGGTGCTAGGTCTTTCCCTTTAGGTTTTACCCCAACAATGTTTTCATTAGTTTCGCTCACTCTCGAAATCAAGCATTTTACAGCAGGTTGGAGCAGCCTGTATCTCAGCACAGGAATAAGGTAGGGAAGAATTCTAAGGATCATTTTGACTGCCTCCAGAAGTTAGATCAGATGGCAAATTGGATTTGGTGCTAGGTCTTTCCCTTTAGGTTTTACCCCAACAATGTTTTCATTAGTTTCGCTCACTCTCGAAATCAAGCATTTTACAGCAGGTTGGAGCAGCCTGTATCTCAGCACAGGAATAAGGTAGGGAAGAATTCTAAGGCTCATTTTGACTGCCTCCAGAAGTTAGATCAGATGGCAAATTGGATTTGGTGCTAGGTCTTTCCCTTTAGGTTTTACCCCAACAATGTTTTCATTAGTTTCGCTCACTCTCGAAATCAAGCATTTTACAGCAGGTTGGAGCAGCCTGTATCTCAGCACAGGAATAAGGTAGGGAAGAATTCTAAGGATCATTTTGACTGCCTCCAGAAGTTAGATCAGATGGCAAATTGGATTTGGTGCTAGGTCTTTCCCTTTAGGTTTTACCCCAACAATGTTTTCATTAGTTTCGCTCACTCTCGAAATCAAGCATTTTACAGCAGGTTGGAGCAGCCTGTATCTCAGCACAGGAATAAGGTAGGGAAGAATTCAAATGCTCATTTTGACTGCCTCCAGAAGTTAGATCAGATGGCAAATTGGATTTGGTGCTAGGTCTTTCCCTTTAGGTTTTACCCCAACAATGTTTTCATTAGTTTCGCTCACTCTCGAAATCAAGCATTTTACAGCAGGTTGGAGCAGCCTGTATCTCAGCACAGGAATAAGGTAGGGAAGAATTCTAAGGATCATTTTGACTGCCTCCAGAAGTTAGATCAGATGGCAAATTGCATTTGGTGCTAGGTCTTTCCCTTTAGGTTTTACCCCAACAATGTTTTCATTAGTTTCGCTCACTCTCGAAATCAAGCATTTTACAGCAGGTTGGAGCAGCCTGTATCTCAGCACAGGAATAAGGTAGGGAAGAATTCTAAGGATCATTTTGACTGCCTCCAGAAGTTAGATCAGATGGCAAATTGGATTTGGTGCTAGGTCTTTCCCTTTAGGTTTTACCCCAACAATGTTTTCATTAGTTTCGCTCACTCTCGAAATCAAGCATTTTACAGCAGGTTGGAGCAGCCTGTATCTCAGCACAGGAATAAGGTAGGGAAGAATTCTAAGGCTCATTTTGACTGCCTCCAGAAGTTAGATCAGATGGCAAATTGGATTTGGTGCTAGGTCTTTCCCTTTAGGTTTTACCCCAACAATGTTTTCATTAGTTTCGCTCACTCTCGAAATCAAGCATTTTACAGCAGGTTGGAGCAGCCTGTATCTCAGCACAGGAATAAGGTAGGGAAGAATTCTAAGGATCATTTTGACTGCCTCCAGAAGTTAGATCAGATGGCAAATTGGATTTGGTGCTAGGTCTTTCCCTTTAGGTTTTACCCCAACAATGTTTTCATTAGTTTCGCTCACTCTCGAAATCAAGCATTTTACAGCAGGTTGGAGCAGCCTGTATCTCAGCACAGGAATAAGGTAGGGAAGAATTCTAAGGCTCATTTTGACTGCCTCCAGAAGTTAGATCAGATGGCAAATTGGATTTGGTGCTAGGTCTTTCCCTTTAGGTTTTACCCCAACAATGTTTTCATTAGTTTCGCTCACTCTCGAAATCAAGCATTTTACAGCAGGTTGGAGCAGCCTGTATCTCAGCACAGGAATAAGGTAGGGAAGAATTCTAAGGATCATTTTGACTGCCTCCAGAAGTTAGATCAGATGGCAAATTGGATTTGGTGCTAGGTCTTTCCCTTTAGGTTTTACCCCAACAATGTTTTCATTAGTTTCGCTCACTCTCGAAATCAAGCATTTTACAGCAGGATGGAGCAGCCTGTATCTCAGCACAGGAATAAGGTAGGGAAGAATTCTAAGGATCATTTTGACTGCCTCCAGAAGTTAGATCAGATGGCAAATTGGATTTGGTGCTAGGTCTTTCCCTTTAGGTTTTACCCCAACAATGTTTTCATTAGTTTCGCTCACTCTCGAAATCAAGCATTTTACAGCAGGTTGGAGCAGCCTGTATCTCAGCACAGGAATAAGGTAGGGAAGAATTCTAAGGATCATTTTGACTGCCTCCAGAAGTTAGATCAGATGGCAAATTGCATTTGGTGCTAGGTCTTTCCCTTTAGGTTTTACCCCAACAATGTTTTCATTAGTTTCGCTCACTCTCGAAATCAAGCATTTTACAGCAGGTTGGAGCAGCCTGTATCTCAGCACAGGAATAAGGTAGGGAAGAATTCTAAGGATCATTTTGACTGCCTCCAGAAGTTAGATCAGATGGCAAATTGGATTTGGTGCTAGGTCTTTCCCTTTAGGTTTTACCCCAACAATGTTTTCATTAGTTTCGCTCACTCTCGAAATCAAGCATTTTACAGCAGGTTGGAGCAGCCTGTATCTCAGCACAGGAATAAGGTAGGGAAGAATTCTAAGGCTCATTTTGACTGCCTCCAGAAGTTAGATCAGATGGCAAATTGGATTTGGTGCTAGGTCTTTCCCTTTAGGTTTTACCCCAACAATGTTTTCATTAGTTTCGCTCACTCTCGAAATCAAGCATTTTACAGCAGGTTGGAGCAGCCTGTATCTCAGCACAGGAATAAGGTAGGGAAGAATTCTAAGGATCATTTTGACTGCCTCCAGAAGTTAGATCAGATGGCAAATTGGATTTGGTGCTAGGTCTTTCCCTTTAGGTTTTACCCCAACAATGTTTTCATTAGTTTCGCTCACTCTCGAAATCAAGCATTTTACAGCAGGTTGGAGCAGCCTGTATCTCAGCACAGGAATAAGGTAGGGAAGAATTCTAAGGCTCATTTTGACTGCCTCCAGAAGTTAGATCAGATGGCAAATTGGATTTGGTGCTAGGTCTTTCCCTTTAGGTTTTACCCCAACAATGTTTTCATTAGTTTCGCTCACTCTCGAAATCAAGCATTTTACAGCAGGTTGGAGCAGCCTGTATCTCAGCACAGGAATAAGGTAGGGAAGAATTCTAAGGATCATTTTGACTGCCTCCAGAAGTTAGATCAGATGGCAAATTGGATTTGGTGCTAGGTCTTTCCCTTTAGGTTTTACCCCAACAATGTTTTCATTAGTTTCGCTCACTCTCGAAATCAAGCATTTTACAGCAGGATGGAGCAGCCTGTATCTCAGCACAGGAATAAGGTAGGGAAGAATTCTAAGGATCATTTTGACTGCCTCCAGAAGTTAGATCAGATGGCAAATTGGATTTGGTGCTAGGTCTTTCCCTTTAGGTTTTACCCCAACAATGTTTTCATTAGTTTCGCTCACTCTCGAAATCAAGCATTTTACAGCAGGTTGGAGCAGCCTGTATCTCAGCACAGGAATAAGGTAGGGAAGAATTCTAAGGCTCATTTTGACTGCCTCCAGAAGTTAGATCAGATGGCAAATTGGATTTGGTGCTAGGTCTTTCCCTTTAGGTTTTACCCCAACAATGTTTTCATTAGTTTCGCTCACTCTCGAAATCAAGCATTTTACAGCAGGTTGGAGCAGCCTGTATCTCAGCACAGGAATAAGGTAGGGAAGAATTCTAAGGCTCATTTTGACTGCCTCCAGAAGTTAGATCAGATGGCAAATTGGATTTGGTGCTAGGTCTTTCCCTTTAGGTTTTACCCCAACAATGTTTTCATTAGTTTCGCTCACTCTCGAAATCAAGCATTTTACAGCAGGTTGGAGCAGCCTGTATCTCAGCACAGGAATAAGGTAGGGAAGAATTCTAAGGCTCATTTTGACTGCCTCCAGAAGTTAGATCAGATGGCAAATTGGATTTGGTGCTAGGTCTTTCCCTTTAGGTTTTACCCCAACAATGTTTTCATTAGTTTCGCTCACTCTCGAAATCAAGCATTTTACAGCAGGTTGGAGCAGCCTGTATCTCAGCACAGGAATAAGGTAGGGAAGAATTCTAAGGATCATTTTGACTGCCTCCAGAAGTTAGATCAGATGGCAAATTGGATTTGGTGCTAGGTCTTTCCCTTTAGGTTTTACCCCAACAATGTTTTCATTAGTTTCGCTCACTCTCGAAATCAAGCATTTTACAGCAGGTTGGAGCAGCCTGTATCTCAGCACAGGAATAAGGTAGGGAAGAATTCTAAGGCTCATTTTGACTGCCTCCAGAAGTTAGATCAGATGGCAAATTGGATTTGGTGCTAGGTCTTTCCCTTTAGGTTTTACCCCAACAATGTTTTCATTAGTTTCGCTCACTCTCGAAATCAAGCATTTTACAGCAGGTTGGAGCAGCCTGTATCTCAGCACAGGAATAAGGTAGGGAAGAATTCTAAGGATCATTTTGACTGCCTCCAGAAGTTAGATCAGATGGCAAATTGGATTTGGTGCTAGGTCTTTCCCTTTAGGTTTTACCCCAACAATGTTTTCATTAGTTTCGCTCACTCTCGAAATCAAGCATTTTACAGCAGGTTGGAGCAGCCTGTATCTCAGCACAGGAATAAGGTAGGGAAGAATTCAAATGCTCATTTTGACTGCCTCCAGAAGTTAGATCAGATGGCAAATTGGATTTGGTGCTAGGTCTTTCCCTTTAGGTTTTACCCCAACAATGTTTTCATTAGTTTCGCTCACTCTCGAAATCAAGCATTTTACAGCAGGTTGGAGCAGCCTGTATCTCAGCACAGGAATAAGGTAGGGAAGAATTCTAAGGCTCATTTTGACTGCCTCCAGAAGTTAGATCAGATGGCAAATTGGATTTGGTGCTAGGTCTTTCCCTTTAGGTTTTACCCCAACAATGTTTTCATTAGTTTCGCTCACTCTCGAAATCAAGCATTTTACAGCAGGTTGGAGCAGCCTGTATCTCAGCACAGGAATAAGGTAGGGAAGAATCCTAAGGCTCATTTTGACTGCCTCCAGAAGTTAGATCAGATGGCAAATTGGATTTGGTGCTAGGTCTTTCCCTTTAGGTTTTACCCCAACAATGTTTTCATTAGTTTCGCTCACTCTCGAAATCAAGCATTTTACAGCAGGTTGGAGCAGCCTGTATCTCAGCACAGGAATAAGGTGGGGAAGAATTCTAAGGCTCATTTTGACTGCCTCCAGAAGTTAGATCAGATGGCAAATTGGATTTGGTGCTAGGTCTTTCCCTTTAGGTTTTACCCCAACAATGTTTTCATTAGTTTCGCTCACTCTCGAAATCAAGCATTTTACAGCAGGTTGGAGCAGCCTGTATCTCAGCATAGGAATCAGGTGGGGAAGAATTCTAAGGATCATTTTGACTGCCTCCAGAAGTTAGATCAGATGGCAAATTGGATTTGGTGCTAGGTCTTTCCCTTTAGGTTTTACCCCAACAATGTTTTCATTAGTTTCGCTCACTCTCGAAATCAAGCATTTTACAGCAGGTTGGAGCAGCCTGTATCTCAGCACAGGAATAACGTAGGGAAGAATTCTAAGGCTCATTTTGACTGCCTCCAGAAGTTAGATCAGATGGCAAATTGGATTTGGTGCTAGGTCTTTCCCTTTAGGTTTTACCCCAACAATGTTTTCATTAGTTTCGCTCACTCTCGAAATCAAGCATTTTACAGCAGGTTGGAGCAGCCTGTATCTCAGCACAGGAATAAGGTAGGGAAGAATTCTAAGGATCATTTTGACTGCCTCCAGAAGTTAGATCAGATGGCAAATTGGATTTGGTGCTAGGTCTTTCCCTTTAGGTTTTACCCCAACAATGTTTTCATTAGTTTCGCTCACTCTCGAAATCAAGCATTTTACAGCAGGTTGGAGCAGCCTGTATCTCAGCACAGGAATAAGGTAGGGAAGAATTCTAAGGATCATTTTGACTGCCTCCAGAAGTTAGATCAGATGGCAAATTGGATTTGGTGCTAGGTCTTTCCCTTTAGGTTTTACCCCAACAATGTTTTCATTAGTTTCGCTCACTCTCGAAATCAAGCATTTTACAGCAGGTTGGAGCAGCCTGTATCTCAGCACAGGAATAAGGTAGGGAAGAATTCTAAGGCTCATTTTGACTGCCTCCAGAAGTTAGATCAGATGGCAAATTGGATTTGGTGCTAGGTCTTTCCCTTTAGGTTTTACCCCAACAATGTTTTCATTAGTTTCGCTCACTCTCGAAATCAAGCATTTTACAGCAGGTTGGAGCAGCCTGTATCTCAGCACAGGAATAAGGTAGGGAAGAATTCTAAGGATCATTTTGACTGCCTCCAGAAGTTAGATCAGATGGCAAATTGGATTTGGTGCTAGGTCTTTCCCTTTAGGTTTTACCCCAACAATGTTTTCATTAGTTTCGCTCACTCTCGAAATCAAGCATTTTACAGCAGGTTGGAGCAGCCTGTATCTCAGCACAGGAATAAGGTAGGGAAGAATTCTAAGGATCATTTTGACTGCCTCCAGAAGTTAGATCAGATGGCAAATTGGATTTGGTGCTAGGTCTTTCCCTTTAGGTTTTACCCCAACAATGTTTTCATTAGTTTCGCTCACTCTCGAAATCAAGCATTTTACAGCAGGTTGGAGCAGCCTGTATCTCAGCACAGGAATAAGGTAGGGAAGAATTCTAAGGATCATTTTGACTGCCTCCAGAAGTTAGATCAGATGGCAAATTGGATTTGGTGCTAGGTCTTTCCCTTTAGGTTTTACCCCAACAATGTTTTCATTAGTTTCGCTCACTCTCGAAATCAAGCATTTTACAGCAGGTTGGAGCAGCCTGTATCTCAGCACAGGAATAAGGTAGGGAAGAATTCTAAGGATCATTTTGACTGCCTCCAGAAGTTAGATCAGATGGCAAATTGGATTTGGTGCTAGGTCTTTCCCTTTAGGTTTTACCCCAACAATGTTTTCATTAGTTTCGCTCACTCTCGAAATCAAGCATTTTACAGCAGGTTGGAGCAGCCTGTATCTCAGCACAGGAATAAGGTAGGGAAGAATTCTAAGGATCATTTTGACTGCCTCCAGAAGTTAGATCAGATGGCAAATTGGATTTGGTGCTAGGTCTTTCCCTTTAGGTTTTACCCCAACAATGTTTTCATTAGTTTCGCTCACTCTCGAAATCAAGCATTTTACAGCAGGTTGGAGCAGCCTGTATCTCAGCACAGGAATAAGGTAGGGAAGAATTCTAAGGCTCATTTTGACTGCCTCCAGAAGTTAGATCAGATGGCAAATTGGATTTGGTGCTAGGTCTTTCCCTTTAGGTTTTACCCCAACAATGTTTTCATTAGTTTCGCTCACTCTCGAAATCAAGCATTTTACAGCAGGTTGGAGCAGCCTGTATCTCAGCACAGGAATAAGGTAGGGAAGAATTCTAAGGATCATTTTGACTGCCTCCAGAAGTTAGATCAGATGGCAAATTGGATTTGGTGCTAGGTCTTTCCCTTTAGGTTTTACCCCAACAATGTTTTCATTAGTTTCGCTCACTCTCGAAATCAAGCATTTTACAGCAGGTTGGAGCAGCCTGTATCTCAGCACAGGAATAAGGTAGGGAAGAATTCTAAGGATCATTTTGACTGCCTCCAGAAGTTAGATCAGATGGCAAATTGGATTTGGTGCTAGGTCTTTCCCTTTAGGTTTTACCCCAACAATGTTTTCATTAGTTTCGCTCACTCTCGAAATCAAGCATTTTACAGCAGGTTGGAGCAGCCTGTATCTCAGCACAGGAATAAGGTAGGGAAGAATTCTAAGGATCATTTTGACTGCCTCCAGAAGTTAGATCAGATGGCAAATTGGATTTGGTGCTAGGTCTTTCCCTTTAGGTTTTACCCCAACAATGTTTTCATTAGTTTCGCTCACTCTCGAAATCAAGCATTTTACAGCAGGTTGGAGCAGCCTGTATCTCAGCACAGGAATAAGGTAGGGAAGAATTCTAAGGCTCATTTTGACTGCCTCCAGAAGTTAGATCAGATGGCAAATTGGATTTGGTGCTAGGTCTTTCCCTTTAGGTTTTACCCCAACAATGTTTTCATTAGTTTCGCTCACTCTCGAAATCAAGCATTTTACAGCAGGTTGGAGCAGCCTGTATCTCAGCACAGGAATAAGGTAGGGAAGAATTCTAAGGATCATTTTGACTGCCTCCAGAAGTTAGATCAGATGGCAAATTGGATTTGGTGCTAGGTCTTTCCCTTTAGGTTTTACCCCAACAATGTTTTCATTAGTTTCGCTCACTCTCGAAATCAAGCATTTTACAGCAGGTTGGAGCAGCCTGTATCTCAGCACAGGAATAAGGTAGGGAAGAATTCTAAGGCTCATTTTGACTGCCTCCAGAAGTTAGATCAGATGGCAAATTGGATTTGGTGCTAGGTCTTTCCCTTTAGGTTTTACCCCAACAATGTTTTCATTAGTTTCGCTCACTCTCGAAATCAAGCATTTTACAGCAGGTTGGAGCAGCCTGTATCTCAGCACAGGAATAAGGTAGGGAAGAATTCTAAGGATCATTTTGACTGCCTCCAGAAGTTAGATCAGATGGCAAATTGGATTTGGTGCTAGGTCTTTCCCTTTAGGTTTTACCCCAACAATGTTTTCATTAGTTTCGCTCACTCTCGAAATCAAGCATTTTACAGCAGGATGGAGCAGCCTGTATCTCAGCACAGGAATAAGGTAGGGAAGAATTCTAAGGATCATTTTGACTGCCTCCAGAAGTTAGATCAGATGGCAAATTGGATTTGGTGCTAGGTCTTTCCCTTTAGGTTTTACCCCAACAATGTTTTCATTAGTTTCGCTCACTCTCGAAATCAAGCATTTTACAGCAGGTTGGAGCAGCCTGTATCTCAGCACAGGAATAAGGTAGGGAAGAATTCTAAGGCTCATTTTGACTGCCTCCAGAAGTTAGATCAGATGGCAAATTGGATTTGGTGCTAGGTCTTTCCCTTTAGGTTTTACCCCAACAATGTTTTCATTAGTTTCGCTCACTCTCGAAATCAAGCATTTTACAGCAGGTTGGAGCAGCCTGTATCTCAGCACAGGAATAAGGTAGGGAAGAATTCTAAGGCTCATTTTGACTGCCTCCAGAAGTTAGATCAGATGGCAAATTGGATTTGGTGCTAGGTCTTTCCCTTTAGGTTTTACCCCAACAATGTTTTCATTAGTTTCGCTCACTCTCGAAATCAAGCATTTTACAGCAGGTTGGAGCAGCCTGTATCTCAGCACAGGAATAAGGTAGGGAAGAATTCTAAGGATCATTTTGACTGCCTCCAGAAGTTAGATCAGATGGCAAATTGGATTTGGTGCTAGGTCTTTCCCTTTAGGTTTTACCCCAACAATGTTTTCATTAGTTTCGCTCACTCTCGAAATCAAGCATTTTACAGCAGGTTGGAGCAGCCTGTATCTCAGCACAGGAATAAGGTAGGGAAGAATTCTAAGGCTCATTTTGACTGCCTCCAGAAGTTAGATCAGATGGCAAATTGGATTTGGTGCTAGGTCTTTCCCTTTAGGTTTTACCCCAACAATGTTTTCATTAGTTTCGCTCACTCTCGAAATCAAGCATTTTACAGCAGGTTGGAGCAGCCTGTATCTCAGCACAGGAATAAGGTAGGGAAGAATTCTAAGGATCATTTTGACTGCCTCCAGAAGTTAGATCAGATGGCAAATTGGATTTGGTGCTAGGTCTTTCCCTTTAGGTTTTACCCCAACAATGTTTTCATTAGTTTCGCTCACTCTCGAAATCAAGCATTTTACAGCAGGTTGGAGCAGCCTGTATCTCAGCACAGGAATAAGGTAGGGAAGAATTCAAATGCTCATTTTGACTGCCTCCAGAAGTTAGATCAGATGGCAAATTGGATTTGGTGCTAGGTCTTTCCCTTTAGGTTTTACCCCAACAATGTTTTCATTAGTTTCGCTCACTCTCGAAATCAAGCATTTTACAGCAGGTTGGAGCAGCCTGTATCTCAGCACAGGAATAAGGTAGGGAAGAATTCTAAGGCTCATTTTGACTGCCTCCAGAAGTTAGATCAGATGGCAAATTGGATTTGGTGCTAGGTCTTTCCCTTTAGGTTTTACCCCAACAATGTTTTCATTAGTTTCGCTCACTCTCGAAATCAAGCATTTTACAGCAGGTTGGAGCAGCCTGTATCTCAGCACAGGAATAAGGTAGGGAAGAATTCTAAGGATCATTTTGACTGCCTCCAGAAGTTAGATCAGATGGCAAATTGGATTTGGTGCTAGGTCTTTCCCTTTAGGTTTTACCCCAACAATGTTTTCATTAGTTTCGCTCACTCTCGAAATCAAGCATTTTACAGCAGGTTGGAGCAGCCTGTATCTCAGCACAGGAATAAGGTAGGGAAGAATTCTAAGGCTCATTTTGACTGCCTCCAGAAGTTAGATCAGATGGCAAATTGGATTTGGTGCTAGGTCTTTCCCTTTAGGTTTTACCCCAACAATGTTTTCATTAGTTTCGCTCACTCTCGAAATCAAGCATTTTACAGCAGGTTGGAGCAGCCTGTATCTCAGCACAGGAATAAGGTAGGGAAGAATTCTAAGGCTCATTTTGACTGCCTCCAGAAGTTAGATCAGATGGCAAAATTGGATTTGGTGCTAGGTCTTTCCCTTTAGGTTTTACCCCAACAATGTTTTCATTAGTTTCGCTCACTCTCGAAATCAAGCATTTTACAGCAGGTTGGAGCAGCCTGTATCTCAGCACAGGAATAAGGTAGGGAAGAATTCTAAGGATCATTTTGACTGCCTCCAGAAGTTAGATCAGATGGCAAATTGGATTTGGTGCTAGGTCTTTCCCTTTAGGTTTTACCCCAACAATGTTTTCATTAGTTTCGCTCACTCTCGAAATCAAGCATTTTACAGCAGGATGGAGCAGCCTGTATCTCAGCACAGGAATAAGGTAGGGAAGAATTCTAAGGCTCATTTTGACTGCCTCCAGAAGTTAGATCAGATGGCAAATTGGATTTGGTGCTAGGTCTTTCCCTTTAGGTTTTACCCCAACAATGTTTTCATTAGTTTCGCTCACTCTCGAAATCAAGCATTTTACAGCAGGTTGGAGCAGCCTGTATCTCAGCACAGGAATAAGGTAGGGAAGAATTCTAAGGCTCATTTTGACTGCCTCCAGAAGTTAGATCAGATGGCAAATTGGATTTGGTGCTAGGTCTTTCCCTTTAGGTTTTACCCCAACAATGTTTTCATTAGTTTCGCTCACTCTCGAAATCAAGCATTTTACAGCAGGTTGGAGCAGCCTGTATCTCAGCACAGGAATAAGGTAGGGAAGAATTCTAAGGATCATTTTGACTGCCTCCAGAAGTTAGATCAGATGGCAAATTGGATTTGGTGCTAGGTCTTTCCCTTTAGGTTTTACCCCAACAATGTTTTCATTAGTTTCGCTCACTCTCGAAATCAAGCATTTTACAGCAGGTTGGAGCAGCCTGTATCTCAGCACAGGAATAAGGTAGGGAAGAATTCTAAGGATCATTTTGACTGCCTCCAGAAGTTAGATCAGATGGCAAATTGGATTTGGTGCTAGGTCTTTCCCTTTAGGTTTTACCCCAACAATGTTTTCATTAGTTTCGCTCACTCTCGAAATCAAGCATTTTACAGCAGGTTGGAGCAGCCTGTATCTCAGCACAGGAATAAGGTAGGGAAGAATTCTAAGGATCATTTTGACTGCCTCCAGAAGTTAGATCAGATGGCAAATTGGATTTGGTGCTAGGTCTTTCCCTTTAGGTTTTACCCCAACAATGTTTTCATTAGTTTCGCTCACTCTCGAAATCAAGCATTTTACAGCAGGTTGGAGCAGCCTGTATCTCAGCACAGGAATAAGGTAGGGAAGAATTCTAAGGCTCATTTTGACTGCCTCCAGAAGTTAGATCAGATGGCAAATTGGATTTGGTGCTAGGTCTTTCCCTTTAGGTTTTACCCCAACAATGTTTTCATTAGTTTCGCTCACTCTCGAAATCAAGCATTTTACAGCAGTTGGAGCAGCCTGTATCTCAGCACAGGAATAAGGTAGGGAAGAATTCTAAGGATCATTTTGACTGCCTCCAGAAGTTAGATCAGATGGCAAATTGGATTTGGTGCTAGGTCTTTCCCTTTAGGTTTTACCCCAACAATGTTTTCATTAGTTTCGCTCACTCTCGAAATCAAGCATTTTACAGCAGGTTGGAGCAGCCTGTATCTCAGCACAGGAATAAGGTAGGGAAGAATTCTAAGGCTCATTTTGACTGCCTCCAGAAGTTAGATCAGATGGCAAATTGGATTTGGTGCTAGGTCTTTCCCTTTAGGTTTTACCCCAACAATGTTTTCATTAGTTTCGCTCACTCTCGAAATCAAGCATTTTACAGCAGGTTGGAGCAGCCTGTATCTCAGCACAGGAATAAGGTAGGGAAGAATTCAAAGGCTCATTTTGACTGCCTCCAGAAGTTAGATCAGATGGCAAATTGGATTTGGTGCTAGGTCTTTCCCTTTAGGTTTTACCCCAACAATGTTTTCATTAGTTTCGCTCACTCTCGAAATCAAGCATTTTACAGCAGGTTGGAGCAGCCTGTATCTCAGCACAGGAATAAGGTAGGGAAGAATTCTAAGGATCATTTTGACTGCCTCCAGAAGTTAGATCAGATGGCAAATTGGATTTGGTGCTAGGTCTTTCCCTTTAGGTTTTACCCCAACAATGTTTTCATTAGTTTCGCTCACTCTCGAAATCAAGCATTTTACAGCAGGTTGGAGCAGCCTGTATCTCAGCACAGGAATAAGGTAGGGAAGAATTCTAAGGCTCATTTTGACTGCCTCCAGAAGTTAGATCAGATGGCAAATTGGATTTGGTGCTAGGTCTTTCCCTTTAGGTTTTACCCCAACAATGTTTTCATTAGTTTCGCTCACTCTCGAAATCAAGCATTTTACAGCAGGTTGGAGCAGCCTGTATCTCAGCACAGGAATAAGGTAGGGAAGAATTCTAAGGATCATTTTGACTGCCTCCAGAAGTTAGATCAGATGGCAAATTGGATTTGGTGCTAGGTCTTTCCCTTTAGGTTTTACCCTAACAATGTTTTCATTAGTTTCGCTCACTCTCGAAATCAAGCATTTTACAGCAGGTTGGAGCAGCCTGTATCTCAGCACAGGAATAAGGTAGGGAAGAATTCTAAGGATCATTTTGACTGCCTCCAGAAGTTAGATCAGATGGCAAATTGGATTTGGTGCTAGGTCTTTCCCTTTAGGTTTTACCCCAACAATGTTTTCATTAGTTTCGCTCACTCTCGAAATCAAGCATTTTACAGCAGGTTGGAGCAGCCTGTATCTCAGCACAGGAATAAGGTAGGGAAGAATTCAAATGCTCATTTTGACTGCCTCCAGAAGTTAGATCAGATGGCAAATTGGATTTGGTGCTAGGTCTTTCCCTTTAGGTTTTACCCCAACAATGTTTTCATTAGTTTCGCTCACTCTCGAAATCAAGCATTTTACAGCAGGTTGGAGCAGCCTGTATCTCAGCACAGGAATAAGGTAGGGAAGAATTCAAAGGCTCATTTTGACTGCCTCCAGAAGTTAGATCAGATGGCAAATTGGATTTGGTGCTAGGTCTTTCCCTTTAGGTTTTACCCCAACAATGTTTTCATTAGTTTCGCTCACTCTCGAAATCAAGCATTTTACAGCAGGTTGGAGCAGCCTGTATCTCAGCACAGGAATAAGGTAGGGAAGAATTCTAAGGATCATTTTGACTGCCTCCAGAAGTTAGATCAGATGGCAAATTGGATTTGGTGCTAGGTCTTTCCCTTTAGGTTTTACCCCAACAATGTTTTCATTAGTTTCGCTCACTCTCGAAATCAAGCATTTTACAGCAGGTTGGAGCAGCCTGTATCTCAGCACAGGAATAAGGTAGGGAAGAATTCTAAGGATCATTTTGACTGCCTCCAGAAGTTAGATCAGATGGCAAATTGGATTTGGTGCTAGGTCTTTCCCTTTAGGTTTTACCCCAACAATGTTTTCATTAGTTTCGCTCACTCTCGAAATCAAGCATTTTACAGCAGGTTGGAGCAGCCTGTATCTCAGCACAGGAATAAGGTAGGGAAGAATTCTAAGGATCATTTTGACTGCCTCCAGAAGTTAGATCAGATGGCAAATTGGATTTGGTGCTAGGTCTTTCCCTTTAGGTTTTACCCCAACAATGTTTTCATTAGTTTCGCTCACTCTCGAAATCAAGCATTTTACAGCAGGTTGGAGCAGCCTGTATCTCAGCACAGGAATAAGGTAGGGAAGAATTCTAAGGCTCATTTTGACTGCCTCCAGAAGTTAGATCAGATGGCAAATTGGATTTGGTGCTAGGTCTTTCCCTTTAGGTTTTACCCCAACAATGTTTTCATTAGTTTCGCTCACTCTCGAAATCAAGCATTTTACAGCAGGTTGGAGCAGCCTGTATCTCAGCACAGGAATAAGGTAGGGAAGAATTCTAAGGCTCATTTTGACTGCCTCCAGAAGTTAGATCAGATGGCAAATTGGATTTGGTGCTAGGTCTTTCCCTTTAGGTTTTACCCCAACAATGTTTTCATTAGTTTCGCTCACTCTCGAAATCAAGCATTTTACAGCAGGTTGGAGCAGCCTGTATCTCAGCACAGGAATAAGGTAGGGAAGAATTCTAAGGCTCATTTTGACTGCCTCCAGAAGTTAGATCAGATGGCAAATTGGATTTGGTGCTAGGTCTTTCCCTTTAGGTTTTACCCCAACAATGTTTTCATTAGTTTCGCTCACTCTCGAAATCAAGCATTTTACAGCAGGTTGGAGCAGCCTGTATCTCAGCACAGGAATAAGGTAGGGAAGAATTCTAAGGATCATTTTGACTGCCTCCAGAAGTTAGATCAGATGGCAAATTGGATTTGGTGCTAGGTCTTTCCCTTTAGGTTTTACCCCAACAATGTTTTCATTAGTTTCGCTCACTCTCGAAATCAAGCATTTTACAGCAGGTTGGAGCAGCCTGTATCTCAGCACAGGAATAAGGTAGGGAAGAATTCTAAGGCTCATTTTGACTGCCTCCAGAAGTTAGATCAGATGGCAAATTGGATTTGGTGCTAGGTCTTTCCCTTTAGGTTTTACCCCAACAATGTTTTCATTAGTTTCGCTCACTCTCGAAATCAAGCATTTTACAGCAGGTTGGAGCAGCCTGTATCTCAGCACAGGAATAAGGTAGGGAAGAATTCTAAGGATCATTTTGACTGCCTCCAGAAGTTAGATCAGATGGCAAATTGGATTTGGTGCTAGGTCTTTCCCTTTAGGTTTTACCCCAACAATGTTTTCATTAGTTTCGCTCACTCTCGAAATCAAGCATTTTACAGCAGGTTGGAGCAGCCTGTATCTCAGCACAGGAATAAGGTAGGGAAGAATTCTAAGGATCATTTTGACTGCCTCCAGAAGTTAGATCAGATGGCAAATTGGATTTGGTGCTAGGTCTTTCCCTTTAGGTTTTACCCCAACAATGTTTTCATTAGTTTTGCTCACTCTCGAAATCAAGCATTTTACAGCAGGTTGGAGCAGCCTGTATCTCAGCACAGGAATAAGGTAGGGAAGAATTCTAAGGATCATTTTGACTGCCTCCAGAAGTTAGATCAGATGGCAAATTGGATTTGGTGCTAGGTCTTTCCCTTTAGGTTTTACCCCAACAATGTTTTCATTAGTTTCGCTCACTCTCGAAATCAAGCATTTTACAGCAGGTTGGAGCAGCCTGTATCTCAGCACAGGAATAAGGTAGGGAAGAATTCTAAGGCTCATTTTGACTGCCTCCAGAAGTTAGATCAGATGGCAAATTGGATTTGGTGCTAGGTCCTTTCCCTTTAGGTTTTACCCCAACAATGTTTTCATTAGTTTCGCTCACTCTCGAAATCAAGCATTTTACAGCAGGTTGGAGCAGCCTGTATCTCAGCACAGGAATAAGGTAGGGAAGAATTCTAAGGATCATTTTGACTGCCTCCAGAAGTTAGATCAGATGGCAAATTGGATTTGGTGCTAGGTCTTTCCCTTTAGGTTTTACCCCAACAATGTTTTCATTAGTTTCGCTCACTCTCGAAATCAAGCATTTTACAGCAGGTTGGAGCAGCCTGTATCTCAGCACAGGAATAAGGTAGGGAAGAATTCTAAGGCTCATTTTGACTGCCTCCAGAAGTTAGATCAGATGGCAAATTGGATTTGGTGCTAGGTCTTTCCCTTTAGGTTTTACCCCAACAATGTTTTCATTAGTTTCGCTCACTCTCGAAATCAAGCATTTTACAGCAGGTTGGAGCAGCCTGTATCTCAGCACAGGAATAAGGTAGGGAAGAATTCAAAGGCTCATTTTGACTGCCTCCAGAAGTTAGATCAGATGGCAAATTGGATTTGGTGCTAGGTCTTTCCCTTTAGGTTTTACCCCAACAATGTTTTCATTAGTTTCGCTCACTCTCGAAATCAAGCATTTTACAGCAGGTTGGAGCAGCCTGTATCTCAGCACAGGAATAAGGTAGGGAAGAATTCTAAGGATCATTTTGACTGCCTCCAGAAGTTAGATCAGATGGCAAATTGGATTTGGTGCTAGGTCTTTCCCTTTAGGTTTTACCCCAACAATGTTTTCATTAGTTTCGCTCACTCTCGAAATCAAGCATTTTACAGCAGGTTGGAGCAGCCTGTATCTCAGCACAGGAATAAGGTAGGGAAGAATTCTAAGGCTCATTTTGACTGCCTCCAGAAGTTAGATCAGATGGCAAATTGGATTTGGTGCTAGGTCTTTCCCTTTAGGTTTTACCCCAACAATGTTTTCATTAGTTTCGCTCACTCTCGAAATCAAGCATTTTACAGCAGGTTGGAGCAGCCTGTATCTCAGCACAGGAATAAGGTAGGGAAGAATTCTAAGGATCATTTTGACTGCCTCCAGAAGTTAGATCAGATGGCAAATTGGATTTGGTGCTAGGTCTTTCCCTTTAGGTTTTACCCCAACAATGTTTTCATTAGTTTCGCTCACTCTCGAAATCAAGCATTTTACAGCAGGTTGGAGCAGCCTGTATCTCAGCACAGGAATAAGGTAGGGAAGAATTCTAAGGATCATTTTGACTGCCTCCAGAAGTTAGATCAGATGGCAAATTGGATTTGGTGCTAGGTCTTTCCCTTTAGGTTTTACCCCAACAATGTTTTCATTAGTTTCGCTCACTCTCGAAATCAAGCATTTTTACAGCAGGTTGGAGCAGCCTGTATCTCAGCACAGGAATAAGGTAGGGAAGAATTCTAAGGATCATTTTGACTGCCTCCAGAAGTTAGATCAGATGGCAAATTGGATTTGGTGCTAGGTCTTTCCCTTTAGGTTTTACCCTAACAATGTTTTCATTAGTTTCGCTCACTCTCGAAATCAAGCATTTTACAGCAGGTTGGAGCAGCCTGTATCTCAGCACAGGAATAAGGTAGGGAAGAATTCTAAGGATCATTTTGACTGCCTCCAGAAGTTAGATCAGATGGCAAATTGGATTTGGTGCTAGGTCTTTCCCTTTAGGTTTTACCCCCAACAATGTTTTCATTAGTTTCGCTCACTCTCGAAATCAAGCATTTTACAGCAGGTTGGAGCAGCCTGTATCTCAGCACAGGAATAAGGTAGGGAAGAATTCAAATGCTCATTTTGACTGCCTCCAGAAGTTAGATCAGATGGCAAATTGGATTTGGTGCTAGGTCTTTCCCTTTAGGTTTTACCCCAACAATGTTTTCATTAGTTTCGCTCACTCTCGAAATCAAGCATTTTTACAGCAGGTTGGAGCAGCCTGTATCTCAGCACAGGAATAAGGTAGGGAAGAATTCTAAGGCTCATTTTGACTGCCTCCAGAAGTTAGATCAGATGGCAAATTGGATTTGGTGCTAGGTCTTTCCCTTTAGGTTTTACCCCAACAATGTTTTCATTAGTTTCGCTCACTCTCGAAATCAAGCATTTTACAGCAGGTTGGAGCAGCCTGTATCTCAGCACAGGAATAAGGTAGGGAAGAATTCTAAGGATCATTTTGACTGCCTCCAGAAGTTAGATCAGATGGCAAATTGGATTTGGTGCTAGGTCTTTCCCTTTAGGTTTTACCCCAACAATGTTTTCATTAGTTTCGCTCACTCTCGAAATCAAGCATTTTACAGCAGGTTGGAGCAGCCTGTATCTCAGCACAGGAATAAGGTAGGGAAGAATTCTAAGGCTCATTTTGACTGCCTCCAGAAGTTAGATCAGATGGCAAATTGGATTTGGTGCTAGGTCTTTCCTTTAGGTTTTACCCCAACAATGTTTTCATTAGTTTCGCTCACTCTCGAAATCAAGCATTTTACAGCAGGTTGGAGCAGCCTGTATCTCAGCACAGGAATAAGGTAGGGAAGAATTCTAAGGCTCATTTTGACTGCCTCCAGAAGTTAGATCAGATGGCAAATTGGATTTGGTGCTAGGTCTTTCCCTTTAGGTTTTACCCCAACAATGTTTTCATTAGTTTCGCTCACTCTCGAAATCAAGCATTTTACAGCAGGTTGGAGCAGCCTGTATCTCAGCACAGGAATAAGGTAGGGAAGAATTCTAAGGCTCATTTTGACTGCCTCCAGAAGTTAGATCAGATGGCAAATTGGATTTGGTGCTAGGTCTTTCCCTTTAGGTTTTACCCCAACAATGTTTTCATTAGTTTCGCTCACTCTCGAAATCAAGCATTTTACAGCAGGTTGGAGCAGCCTGTATCTCAGCACAGGAATAAGGTAGGGAAGAATTCTAAGGCTCATTTTGACTGCCTCCAGAAGTTAGATCAGATGGCAAATTGGATTTGGTGCTAGGTCTTTCCCTTTAGGTTTTACCCCAACAATGTTTTCATTAGTTTCGCTCACTCTCGAAATCAAGCATTTTACAGCAGGTTGGAGCAGCCTGTATCTCAGCACAGGAATAAGGTAGGGAAGAATTCTAAGGCTCATTTTGACTGCCTCCAGAAGTTAGATCAGATGGCAAATTGGATTTGGTGCTAGGTCTTTCCCTTTAGGTTTTACCCCAACAATGTTTTCATTAGTTTCGCTCACTCTCGAAATCAAGCATTTTACAGCAGGTTGGAGCAGCCTGTATCTCAGCACAGGAATAAGGTAGGGAAGAATTCTAAGGCTCATTTTGACTGCCTCCAGAAGTTAGATCAGATGGCAAATTGGATTTGGTGCTAGGTCTTTCCCTTTAGGTTTTACCCCAACAATGTTTTCATTAGTTTCGCTCACTCTCGAAATCAAGCATTTTACAGCAGGTTGGAGCAGCCTGTATCTCAGCACAGGAATAAGGTAGGGAAGAATTCTAAGGCTCATTTTGACTGCCTCCAGAAGTTAGATCAGATGGCAAATTGGATTTGGTGCTAGGTCTTTCCCTTTAGGTTTTACCCCAACAATGTTTTTCATTAGTTTCGCTCACTCTC